>NC_045763.1:66211667-66513377 GCF_008692025.1 Phocoena sinus
TCATCATTTGAAACAGTCTGCCCTATATGAACACAAATTGTTAACATTTAGTTAGAATGCCAACCTTAGAAGTAATACCTAAAAGAAGCAACCTCATTTCCACTGAGCAGGTAAAAGAAAACATACATAAAGCACTCAGGCTGCATCTTAATAGACTGATTTTATAGGCAGTGCTGAAAGATGCACGTTTGGGGGCATTGGAAATGCACTTCTGAAAAAATGATTTTTCTTGACTACTGTGACAAAGCAGTGAATTTGTGCTATAGAACAGCCATGAATTATTGGATAATCACACATCTTCTCAGAATAAATAAAATTCTGAATCAATATTGATTTAAAAAGAGTCTGGAAGCAAACAAGAACATGAATTGAGTTTGAAGGTTATTCAGCTTGGGTTTTCTAATATTTCTTTCTAGCCATATTTGTATTTTATTGCTCAACATGTGGCACTCAAAAAAAAAAGACCCATGACATATTCTAACTACACTGAAGCAACTCCTTATTTTCTTCCAGTTTCATAGTTTATACATTTCATTATGATGCCAGTCCCTATTCCTCTACCTCCTAAAAATTATAAGAACAATTTCACAACCAGAGATAGGAAATGAAGAGCATATTTACTCACCCTAAAAATATAAATAAATGACTTCATCTTGCCTTTCTATCTACAGAGTTCAGGCAATAGCACAGTAAATGAATAAAGGTTAGGAAAAATGATAGTTTTCATCATTATATAAATACAAACATTAACTTTTGTAAAATAAAAGGAGAAAATTATCTTTAAAGTTATAGTTGAGTACAAGACTTTCTATTGAACTTAAGAATAAACACTAAAGAAAATAGCAAGAAGTGGTCAATTTATCACAATTGCATAAAGCAGTTTGGTAGCTGGTGATAACATCTCTCCTACTTCCTCATATCGTCCACAGGTTATTGATGAGAACAAAATTAAACTGCTTATCAACTCTGACTTTTGCCACAACTCAAGAACATGGAAGATCATAATCACTAGAAAAACATCCCTATTTGTGGGCCTGAAATGTAGGAAAGAAAACCTGTTTTTTTCTACCCACAAGGCATCACAATCCAACTAATAAAAACTGCAGGTGGAGTACACTATTAGAATCTGTATCATGTGGATTCCTCTACTTAAAGGATAATTGAGGGAAAATTGTGGTAAACTATGGTCTTTCACCATTCAGTCAAACTAGTCACTTATAATGACCATCAGGGGAATAGCAGACAGCAGGAGTATACAACCTACTTCATGACCCATTCTAAACTGTTACCTCTATTCAGAGAGAGAACAAAAGAGAGAGATTGATATTCTTTCTTCTTTCTCAGGGTAGTGGGTGGGGCTGTGTTGCACAACAAGATAATCACTTGGAATGGATGCTTGGGGGCTTATCTCACTCCCTCCTGGAGTCCTGTCTCCTTGAATCAAGTCAAAGATAAAATAGCCTGGGTTTTATACTTGTAAATTCTATGGAGCGTATGTGAGACAGAAATGCTCATCAATTTTTTTTGCTCACAAAATGGATTTTTCACAAAGAGACTGAACATATTGTGAGCTCAATGTCAAAAGACAAGTTTGGGGGCTTATTTCTTATACATTCTGTGCAGATTTAGAGGAGGGAGTGAAAAACTAGGGAAGGGAAATCTAGCACTCAGGACAAGGATTTGCCTAAATAATCTGCCGTGCTAGAAATACAAAATGCAAAATTACCCAGCAGATTTGAAAATGAATCAAATTGAATCTGGAAGTGAAAAATACAGTAAATGAAATGTAAAACTTAGTGAATAAGTTTGACATCAGGTTAGACACAGCTGAAGAGGCAACTGGCAAACTAGAAAGTAAATCAAAATAAATTATCCAGAATGCAGCACAGAGAAACTAAGAATGAAAAATATTAAAGAATAGTTGATAAACTAAGTACAGAGTGAGAAGTTTTAATATATGTCAAATCTGATTTCCAGAAAGAGAGAATAGAGATGATGGAGAGGGGCAATGAAAGAAAATAATTGCTAATGTAGAATTCGATATCTAGTATCCCTATATCTAGAGAAAACATGTTCCCCAAAAAAAGGTGAAATAGACTTTTAGAAAAAAAAAAGAAAGTTTGCCATCAGCAGCATCTCATTAAAATATATTATATATTTCTGAGAGAAGTAACAGTGAGCCAGATGGAAGTTCTTTGATGAAAGAAGAAATGTAGTGTGAATACCTATGAAGGGAGGAAGAGAACAATCAGTGGCTATAGAAACCACTGATAATAAAATCTGTGGGGTTAAATAAAACAAGAGAAAATTACAAAAATAATAGAATGTAATCCAAGAGTTGAAGTATTGTAAGCTTCTTGTATAAATAGCAGGTAAAATATTAATGAATTTTAAACTTTAATGTGTATGCATGCTATAATTTTTAAAAAGCAGAATCAGTATATATTACTTTGAAAATAGTATAGGAAGAAAAATTAGCCAATCCAAAATCAGATAAGAAAGAGAAAAAAAATCATTATAGATCAGATAGGGTGGGCTTCCCTGGTGGTGCAGTGGTTAAGAATCCACCTGCCAGTGCAGGGGACACAGGTTCGAGCCCTGGTCCGGGAAGATCCCACATGCTGCGGAGCAACCGAGCCTGCGTGCCACAGCTAATGAAGCCCGTGCACCTAGAGCCCGTGCTCTACAACAAGAGAAGCCATCACAATGAGAAGCCCCTGCTCGCTGCAACTAGAGAAAGCCCACATGCAGCAATGAAGACCTAACACAGCCAAAAAAATAAACAAGTGAATAAATAAATTTATTTTTTAAAAAAAAGGACAGGGCAATGAGAAAGCACAATACAGGTTTCTCCCATTATCCAAAAGCAGAGCATTTCTATGAAAACTTTCATAAGCCAAAATGGGGTAAAGCAAAGAAGCAATTACTTTAGGACACATCTTGCTAACAGATGCACAAAATAAATTGAGATGAAGCACAGATGGTTACAGATACAAAGCTATGGCAGCTTGATGCTGAGACTGAGTGTAGTTCCTGGGGAAGGAGCTTGGCGGTGCCACTCTTGTTCCCTGGAATGTGTGCTGCCTCTACACGGGCTGCGCTGCAAAACAAATGCTGAATGCTATTTTCACTTTTCACCGTTTTTGTAAAAGTGAAAATCCTCTTCCAATTTCTTTCAGTTAATGAAAACAGGTACTAATGTTGTAGTATCTGTTTTAGGTCTTTCATAAAAGCAAAGTGACGTGAAATGAACTTTTGAAAAGAAGGGGATACGTACATATATAAGTGATGTATATTGTTATGGACTGAGTGTTTGTGTCCTCCCAAAACTCATATGTTGAAGTCCCAAAACTCATATGTTGAAGTCCCAACACCGAATATGATGGTATTTGGAGGAAGGGTCTTTGGGAGATAATTAGGTTTAGATGAGGTCATGAGGGTGGAACCACCACAATGGGATTAGTGTCCTTATAAGAAGAGGAAGGGAGACCAGAGCCAGCTCTCTCTGCCATGTGAGGACATAGTGAGAAGGCAGCCATCTTCAAGCCAGAAAGAGGGCTCACACCAGTAAGCAAATCAGCCAGCACCTTGATCTTGGACTTCCCAGCCACCAGAATTGTGAGAAATAAATATCTGTTGTTTAAGCCACCCAGTCTATGGTATTTTGTTGTAGCAGACTAAGACATATGTAAACTCAAATATAATGACAATTACATTAAATATAAATGGACTAGATGTGCCTGTGAGAAAGTAAAAATTGTCATACTAGATTAAAAAATCCAACTATGTGCCATATGTATATCCAAAAAATAAGGATAGAAAAAAGTTGAGGCAAAACGATGGAAAAAGATACAGCATGTAAATAATAACCAAAAGAAAGGAGTTGTATGTAATCTCTGAAAACAGAGATTATAGTAAAAAGCATTACTAGCAATAAAAGGGTCACTTCATAATGATAAAAGGTCCAATTAACCAGGAAGATGTAATACAGGCAATTAATAAAATTTTAAGTGTATATGTGTAGAACTGCAAGGAAAAATAGACAAATCCACAATCACAGTAGAAGATTTTGACATACTTTCTCAGTATTTCAAATACTATGATAAAACAGACCAAAAAACCCTTTTCTGTGTACGTTCTTTTCAGTAAATATGATAGGACAATGGATATTCACAAAGAAAAAAATAATAAACTTGAACCCCTACCTCACCTCAGACACAAAAATCGATTCCAGAAAAACTTAAAGTGAAAGATAAAATCATAAAAGCCTCAGAGAGAGGATTTATTAAGCATAGCACAAAAAGTACTAGTCATAAAGGAAATAAATGATAAATTTAACTGCAACAAAAATAAGAAATTGTTTATCAAAAGACCTCACTAAAAAGAGGGATAAGACATTCACAGAGGATACTAATCACACCTGTAACACTGAATTACTAATACCCAGAGTATATAACGGACTCCTACTGTTAAAGAGAAAAAAGACCAGCCGAAAGCTTAATGGCAAAGTGAGCAAAGGCCTTGGGTAGGAACTTCAGAGGAGGAAATGCAAATGGTCAATCAATAATAAAGTAATATTCCATCTTGTTAATAATTAAGCAGATATAAATGAAAACCACAAAAAAGAAATAACTATATAACCCCAAAACACTTGCAAAAAGTAAAAAGCTTGATAAGATGACGTTGACAAAGATGTGGAGTAATGGGATCTCATACGCTGTCAGTGAGAATGAACATTGGTAGAGCCACTTTTGGAAAAGTTTGGCATGATCTGACCCTATGACCAAGCAATTTTACTCCTAAGTATAGATATCCCAAACTACTGACTGTATGTATAAAGATACATGTACAATAATATTCATGGTAGCAACATCTGTAATGGCCCAAAATTTAAGACAACTCAATGTCCATCAAAAGTAGAGAAGATAAATAAATTATGGTAGTCATACATGAAATACTAAGCAGTTACCTCCTTGCTAGAGGTGATCATTGTCTTTAGTTTTATGATAATCATTTCCTTGTTTTTCTTGTAGTTTATCATCTCTTATGTATTCCTAAATAATATAATTTAGTTTTGGTTATTTTTGGCTTTACATAAATGGAATGGGAGGGAGGTGTCTTTTCCCCTTATCACTATGTTTATGAAATCCATACAGCTGTACATATGCTCTTTCTCAGGCACACACATAAACACACCCAAACTCACAAACATGGAAAATAAAATTCTACTTTTTCCAAAGAAAAAGTCCCACAGAGGATACCCATATTACTTCAGAGACTCTGGTAGTTCAAATCCAAAGACTCAAATAGTCCATTTAGTGAATCAACCAAGAAACCAGCTATGACCTTGATTACAGCTGCAAAATCTGTGTTATCTCAGCAAGTCACTTCTCTGACTCAAAATATAGTAATATTTTGACTACATTAGTCATCATGCAATTATTTTATTTACTGTCTGTCTTCTCCATTAAAATATAAGCTCTAAGAAGGCGGGGGCTTTGTTTTGTCCACTGCTGTATGCCCCACCACTCTGAACAGTGGTTCTGAGTCATAGTAGCTGCTGATTAAATATTTGTTATGAACAAATAATGGATTGTCTCCTAGATCTGTCTTTTTAAAGTTATTTGTGCTGCTACTTTTTATTCACTCTCTAACACAGACTGATGCCAGTTAGGCTTTTCATAATGCTGCACATGCAACTATTGGCCAGAACGTATCATAAAATTGACTTAAGTGCCCTGCTTTCACATTTTTTAAAATTAATTTTAATTGGTTGCTTTACAATGTTGTGTTAGCCTCCACTGCACAACAAAATGAATCAGCCATACAAATACAGATATCCCCTCCCTTTTGAACTTCCCTCCCATTTAGGTTATCACAGTGCATTAGGCAGAGTTCCCTGTGCTATACAATATGTTCCCATCAGTTGGCTATTTTATACATAGTATCAGTAATGTATATGTGTCAATCCCAGGGGAAAGGGGTCGGGTGGGAGGAATTGGGAGACTGGGATTGCTTCACATTTTAAAAGCCTGACTGCCCGCCAGATTTCAATGCCAGATTTCAAACCTGCTTTCCGCAGAGGAGACAATGAAGATGAAGTCACAGCCAGAAGGAATGTGTCCACTTCTCAAGCGCTTCCTAGTCACTTGGGTTATTTCAGTGATGATCCTGCCAATAGTTGTTTCCTACTGCTGAGGCAGCCAAGGATGGGTGCCACCTCTAGCCTCACGTTCATAAAGAAGAAATAATATACGGCAAGATTTCCTACCCTTTTCTAAGGATGATTCTTCCTTCACATTTTATTCACCCCAAAGGCCTGTAAATTAACACATGACCTTTCCTACCACTACTATTTTTTGTAAATAAGTGAAATATTTTAGAGGGGTTTTAGAGCAGTTTCTACCTCTAAAGAACACATATAGATTCTACCTGTAGAATCACTGCAGCTGTCTGTTACTTTAGCCATAAATTCCCCTGATCATGCCAGGGCCACAGGAAAAGGCTCTAGAGGATGGAGATAGCATCCTTTAGAGCAGCTTTATGCAGAGGTCTACACAGCTGTGCACAGGTTGGTACTTCAGGCATTTTGAAGATAACTCAGGTTACAGCCCCAACCCAATCATTCCCAAGGCTTCCTGATTAATGGGATGATGCCTGATTTAAGGTAGCTAGAAGAGCTTTCAAAATCCAATGATCAGCCACTGATCCAACCAACTCAAGCTCTTAACTAAAACCTCCTAGGTCTTCTCTTCTAGGAACTCTTCAGAATTTCTAAGACATTTATTTTTGACTCAGGTCTATTAGGTAACCCTATGTACTCAAGTAAAACGGAGTTTGGGACATCTTTTCTATGCCAAGATGACACCAATCCAAGGAGAGTTTGCTACCGTCCTCCACTTAGGCCAACACTTAAATCAGTAGATGACTGAGAAACATTTCCCCATTACCCCTGAAATCTATACCTACTTCTTTTTTTATTGAAGTATAGTTGATTTACAATGTTGTGTTAGTTTCAGGTGTACAGCAAAGTGATTCAGTTTTACATATACATATATATACACACACACACATATATACATATATATACATATATATTCTTTTACAGAGTCTTTTCCATTATAGGTTATTACAAGTATATCTACTTCCTAAATATCCACTTTTCCCCACTCTGTTATCAGTTAAGAGTCAGAAGTGAGAGGTTAATAAGATGTGTTTATTTATTTAGCAATACATATTTAGTCAAAACTTTTAAATTATGGTATTCTCTGTGTTTAATAAACAAAAATTTCCCACAATAAAATATTTCCCAAAATAAAACCAGTGTTGATGCACATGAAAAAATAAAAAAGGCCCTTAACTGATTTAAAAGACAACTATATAAAACACTTATAAACTACATTGTTGGGTTTTATAACATATAAAGATGTAGTAGAAAGAGAGTTAAACAAGAAACAGAAAGTTTATATTAAAGTCTTATGTCTTTGACTCAATATGTAACTCTGAATAAATTTTGCCTTTTTATATCTTAGTTTCTGTTGAAGGATATAATCAATACACCACCTAAGTCACGGCTTGAAAAATAAAATGAGATCATGATGTGAAATCATTTATAAAAAGTATGAGAGGGCTTCCCTGGTGGCGCAGTGGTTGAGAGTCTGCCTGCCGATGCAGGGGACACGGGTTTGTGCCCCGGTCTGGGAAGATCCCACATGCCGCGGAGCAGCTGGGCCCGTGAGCCATGGCCGCTGAGCCTGCGCGTCCGGAGCCTGTGCTCCGCAACGGGAGAGGCCACGACAGTGAGAGGCCCGTGTACCGCAAAAAAAAAAAAAAAAAAAAAAAAAAGTGTGAGATATTTCCATGAACATGAGAAAGCATTATCATTATGATTACTAGAGTTTTACTTTAAATATCATATGTAAAATGTCTGGCACATCACAGGTCCTCAATAAAAAATTTCCCTTTTCCTTCCCTACTGATTTCCTAAAAACACAGCTCAATTTTAATTCCCACACCCATGCCACTCACTCTGTCTTCCTTTATCTTACCAGCGAGAATTCAGAGAAAGGAAAGGATCACCTTTACATCATCCTCTCTTGTCTTTAGCTTCTGGTGCCTTTCCATACGCCAAAATGACCAAAAGTGCCTTCCCAAATCTCATCTCCAAGAGTTCCTGAACTTAGAGGCTCAGGCAACCTGGGGTACTATTCACTGACAAACAGTCCTTAAAATACGTGTCCTGACCGAAAACTTCCCTTTAAGTTGATTTCGACCTCTGAACAGTTTTCTCTGAGTACTGAACAGAACTGATTTCATTTCACTGAGCACTTACACTGTGAGGCTCAAGACGAATAAGAAACAGTGCTCCTCTTGAGAAGGAAATTGCAGTGTAGAAGTGGGAACACACCAATATTGTGACTCAGCAAGAACTCCAAGAGTTCTCGAAGGAGAGAACAAAGACCTTAGGTAATGTGATGGAAGGACAGTTCACATTCAGTTGAAGACACCAAGAAAGCCTTCAAACTAAGGAGGTATCATTTGAGCTAGACTTGGTGATAGCCTGGGCCCAGTGGGTAAAGAAAGGAAAACCGGAGATGGAGAAATTCAGTGTGTCAAGAAAATAGTGAATCACACAGGAGGAAGATGTGTAAATACGGTTAGAGCTAGCTTAAAGTCTTGTTCAGATCAGCTAGCTTTATCTTTCTTACTAATTTGAATTTAACCCTGTTCTCAAATCTCATTAGAAAACCAACAAATATGATTCAATAAGTAATGTCGCACATCACTTCCAGAAAACCTACTCCAGAACTTCAGAAATTTTGGAAAACAACTTGCCTTTCAAATTTAATATGGGGCTTCCCTGGTGGCGCAGTGGTTGAGAGTCCGCCTGCCGATGCAGGGGACACGGGTTCGTGCCCCGGTCCGGGAAGATCCCACATGCCGCGGAATGGCTGGGCCCGTGAGCCGTGGCCGCTGAGCCTGCGCGTCCGGAGCCTGTGCTCCGTGACGGGAGAGGCCACAACAGTGAGAGGCCCGCGTAACACAAAAAAAAAAAAAAAAAAATTTAATATGGCTTTTACCCTAATCTGTTTTTAGTTCTGTGCTTCTTAAACACTCACACACATACACACATGCACACACAGAGTTCTAGACTATTGCTTAGGAAAGCTTTTTATTTTATGAGCTACTTTATTTCATACTAGAAACTATACCTGATTCATAGTTTAAGTACTTAGTAAACATACAAAAAGAATAGAACAGAAAACAGATAAGAGTTTGCACAGTCAAGGTTCTCCAGCAGATTCTTTAGGGGAAAAAATGCTTGAAATGATGTAAATCAAGATACAGTGAACATAGAAATAGAGAACAGACTTGTGGTTGCCAAGGGGAAGGGGGGTAGGGGAGCGATAGAGTAGGAGGCTGGGGTTAGCAGACGCAAACTAGTATATAGAGGATGGATAAACAACAAGGTCCTACTGTATAGCACAGGGAACTATATTCAGTATCCTGTGACAAACCATAATGGACAAGAATATGAAAAAGAATGTATATATATGTATATAACCAAATTATTTTGCTGTACAGCAGAAATCAACATCACATTGTAAATGAACTATACTTCAATAAAATAATTTTTTAAAAGCCCCCTGAAAAGATGCAGCACAGGGGAATGCACAGGGGAAACTGGTATGAGTTACAGAAGTTTGATAAGTATGCATGCCATATTTAGTATATTTAAAGTATCGATAGATTGTTATGCCAATGACTCAGTCTAATATGTTCATTACATAAAAAGCCAATTTTTTTGTATTGCACTTTTACATCATGTTCCCTATGATTAAGGAATACATTGGTTTGTGTATTTGCAGAAGAGCATCTAACTAGGTTTATAAAAGTTTAACAAATAACTAACAATTTTTTGTGAATATTTATTTAGGCTGGTATATCACTGTCAGGTATTGGAGTAAAATGTCAATATTATCAGGACATGTTGCTTTAGCCAGAATTATTTGACAGAGTAACCAAGAAAAAGAAAAAGGCCCCTGCTAAGTATCACATTTAACAAGACCACCTGACCAATCAGGTCAAGGTTCTTATCACAATCACTGACTTGAGTAATTATTTGTTCTGTAGATCCTAATGGGCTCTGACTTTGGCAGCATCAACTCAGTTTTTCTGGAAAATGTGTCTGTAAAATCTACTTTAAATGCGTACCTTGATATATAACAAAATGGACTTTGGCTCCCCCTCTCTCACATGCACGCACACACACACGGGACACCCACAAATTCAGGACAAATTAATATTTTGAATGCTCAATATCAAACATCCTGAAAATGTATTCCAAGAAATTCATTATTATTGTTTATTAATGTCTATTATTGTTAAAAGGAATTCTGCTTCCTGAGGGATATGTCACTATGAGAACGTTCCCTATGTTTACTGTTTCCACACTCTGCCACAATCTATCCTAGAACACTGGACGTTTATGTATGGAACAGTAAGTATACCAACCACTTAAATGCACATTAAAATTTGTCAGCAGTGCTAAACTACAGTCCAATGGAAATTTTCCTTGCAGGCACACATCTCTCTTATTCTTATGGTTTTATGGAAGACATCTAAAGAAAGCAAGAGTGATTAATTCTTTTCTTCTTACTACTTGTATATTTTGGTATAGAATAAATAACCTGCTAAGTATTACATCAGAAACATTTTAAAATAATACTATTTTTTGTATTTTTGCCTTTAAGGATGATCAAAACTTTCAGGAGTTCCTGAGATAAGGAAAAGAAAGAACTGGTGTGAAATAATTACTTGTTCTTTTCAATGCAATGATTAAAATTGAGATAATAACATTGACTCATAGAACAAATCTGCCATGATAGAACTTTCTATTTTGAAGGTATATTATTATTTCATTTTTGAAAACAATTTAAATTGCTCTCTTTAAATCAGGTTGATTTTTAATTTCATAATAATAATTTTGGCACACAATTATTATTTAAAATAAAAATAAGAATTTATTCTTTCTTTTTTCACATTTCCAATTAAATGCAGTTCTGCTGTTTCATCAGTATAAAAAAACAAACAGCTTTCTTTTTCAATAACTGAAGAAGTTAGCTAAGTTTGTAAAGAAAGGAAAAGTAAAGCTTCACCAAAAGAATGAAAAAGAAAGGTGAACCGTGTTAACCAATTACCAGGTTTCCAGCTGAAGTTTTCCAGTTGCTTACTCATGTCCCTGCTTCCAGCTCATGCTCTCAAACCCCAACTGCACTTTCCCATTTAGCAATCCAGTTTTCTCAGCAAGTTCTGAGCTGCTAGGATACTATTCATCTATGTTTAAAAATAAAATTGAGTAGCTTAGCTTTTTTTCTGCTAAGGGTGGTTCTAACTGAAGAGCTTTCTTCGAAGAAGAGAAAAATTATATTCCTCAATGTTCCACCCTCTGGCATTAAGGCAGGCCTGGTTACCTGGAAAAGAATGTCAAGCTCAAAAATTAACATTATAGGATTTCCTTTAGTTGCAGGAGGAAAGAAGGAAGGAATTTCTGGGCTGTTTGTATTTCTAGGCTATAATATATACTTAATATATTAAGTATATATTATAATAAGTATAATACATACTTATACCTATCTACAACTGAAACTATTATTTTAGAAAGAAGAGTATTACTTTAAGGATTTGTTGATTGGAATTTCTTGCACTTAAAATAGTTCCATTCTTTTATAACTCCTTTCATCTCTCCAGCTACTGGAACTGACTCAGGCTCAGGTAGCATATTTGTCAGAACATTCTCAAGCATTACACAAATGGTCAAGGATATGTCCTTACAAATGCCTAAAGATGTCCTTACCATGCAATTTATACAGAGTAAGTACTCCTTACCTCTTGTCCTTATGCTAAAGTGCTCTGCTCTCACCTTATCTTACAAGAGCAAACCAAACTGGGATAAAATGCAAATATGTAGCTACAGAAGTAGAGAAATAAATAGGTGGGAACTCTTGTTAATATGCAAACATGTATCATGAATCTCTGGAAACATAAGGTAGGAATCTGGACCCATTTTGCATAATAAGGCATCCTTGCTCTCTGGTTACAAAAGCTAGGAGACACTTGTTAACATTTTTAAGTTTTTAGGGGAAATTTAAGAATATTATGGAAGTCTAGGTACAACCAAAATCCTCCAATTAAAAGTGTAAGGGCAGGACTTCCCTGGTGACGCAGTGGTTAAGAATCCGCCTGCCAATGCAGGGGACACGGGTTCGATCCCTGGTCCGGGAAGACTCCACATGCCGCAGAGCAACTAAACCCACACACCACAACTACTGAGCCTGCGCTCTAGAGCCTGAGAGCTACAACTACTGAGCCCGCACACCTACAGCCCGTGTTCCACAACAAGAGAAGCCACTGCAATGAGAAGCCCACGCATCGCAACAAACACTAGCCCCCACTCGCCACAACTAGAGAAAGCCCTTGAGCAGGTACAAAGACCCAATGCAGCCATAAATAAATAAATAAATGTATTTTTAAAAAAGTGTAAGCGCAGAAAAGCATGGTGTTGAAAGAGCACAGATTCTAAGATCTGGGTCTAATATTGGCCCAGCACTAACTATCTGGGGCAAGTCCTTTAAAACCTCTGAACTTCAACACTTCACCTCTAAAAGGAAGGGATTGAAGATGATCCTCAAGGTTCCTTCAGGCTCTAAACACCTGGCATATGATAGATCCTGAATAAATGCTTGTTGAATAAAAATGCCTACAACTGCCAAAAATCAAGAGATAGAAAATACAGAATACAGCCTACCCAGACTGCTTTGATTCAAAGTGGAGAGAATGGAGAAGCACCAGGAAACCAGAGTCAGTCTCATAAACTGTAGAGAGGGAACAGAAGGAATAAAATTCAAACCAGGGCAACCCTACTAGAGATTATGATATACAGGTTGTACACAGAACATTCAACCAAAATTCAAAATGTTGGTTTTCTGCAGCAATCATACAGGAAGCTGAGCACCACCCAAAAGAGAATCTTTGATGTGGGATCTGAGTGGGAATGAGGGAGGCTATTGAGAGGAATCAGTGCTGTCAGACAGAGAAAAGCAGAAATGGGAGGGAAAATGTAACTAAAATTACACTAAATGTTTAAAAATTACATTAAATGTGTAAAAATCACACTAAATGTAATTAATAAGAGATTGAGCATTTAATAAATCTCGACTGAATGTACTTTGTCCTCACAAACTCCTTAATAATAATGACCAGTTTTGTTGGTTATAGGAATAACATGCATGTGCTACAGAGAAGACCTAAACTAAGAAGTCTGTCAGGAAAGAGAATCAGAACTGTGGTCTCAGTCTGATGTGGAGAAATCACTTCAGTTTTCTGTTGGATTTGGTAGCTACCAAACAAGTGGAGGAATCAATCCACTATTAGCAAATATTTCAGACTTCATTCTCTATCTATCTATGGGCAGTAAGGATATGTCAATGGGAAGTTACGGGCTCGCTTCATTTCCTAAGGTGGGGAGATCCAAAGTTTGTTTTTAGTTAAAAGCAAGATACAAAGTCTTTTTTAAAACAGAAAACTTTATGCAGTTTGTGTCAGATCTTTACTGTGCTTGTTTATGCAAGTTACTTATCCTCTCTATGTTTCAGTTTTCTCACCTTTAACATGGGGAAAATAAAACCAACCTCAAAGAGTAGTCGGGTAGATTAAGTAAATTCCCATACGTAAAGCGATTAGAATAGTGTCCAACACACACTTATTGTGCTATGAAAATATTTTATTGCTGTCGTTATCACATCAACACCCCCAAAGACTCAGATAGCTTTCAACAGTGCATAGTATTCGGCCTTCCTAATCCTCAAGAAAATCCAAAACTAGAAAAACATTTGGGAAATAAAATGAACTCCATTCTAGAAAAGCCAACTTTATCTATGTAATTTGGAAGAGTAGGCAGGCAAAGTCCAAACCATTTCAAAAATTAATAATGAGAGATATATACATTTCAGTTACTTAAGCCAAGCCATCAAAAACTATAATAAAAGGTGTCATATTTAATACTGCAAGGAAATTATATATTTTAATCAGTTCCTGCTTCCAAAGGCTCTTGTTCACACAGATGTGGAATAGTTGATGGCAATAGTTTGTGCCAAGAGGCACTCAATGCTATGGAGAGAGAGGAAGCCAGCTTGGATTGCCAGGGGAAATAAAAGTTCCAAGGTAAGGAAGAGCTCTTTCCCAGGGAATCAGAAGTCACCTTTATATAACATGTTTTGCCTGAAGAAGAAATGTGTCCTTTTCCCTTAAATTTACATTTGTTCCCCCCAAGATGTCTCTAGGCTTTCTGGAATTTCTATTTGAAGTCAGACCTGTTTTAGCAATAATTTTCCATTGCTACAGCTCTAGTTAACATTGATATCCTGAATGAGAAAATAATAAGAATTAAAAGTACAGCAGAACATTTTAACCCAGGCATTTTGACACTGCGGACATTTAACAGAAAATACAATTTGACCCAAGTAAAATTAGATTAGGTAGAAATTATCGTGAAAAATAAAACTAACAATGCTAAAGATATATTATATATATGTATGTATATAGATAGAGATATACATACAAATATAGATATATCTATATATAGTAAAGGTTTGTTTTCCCTTTTCCTTTTTAATTAAAAAATGGGTTGAAGGGCTTCCCTGGTGGCACAGCGGTTGAGAGTCCGCCTGCCGATGCAGGGGACACGGGTTCGTGCCCCGGTCCGGGAAGATCCCACATGCCGTGGAGCGGCTGGGCCCGTGAGCCATGGCCGCTGAGCCTGCGCGCCCGGAGCCTGTGCTCCGCAACAGGAGAGACCACAACAGTGAGAGGCCCGCGTACAGCAAAAAAAACAAAAAAAAAAGGGGCTGAAGAATCAAATATTGTTAGTAACCCTTAAAACTGCAAAAATTAACCTTTTAGAGAAAAGTAATATTAAATCATCTGCATTTGTGCTTTGAAATTTTTAATAGCAGTTGGTTATTTGCTCAGCTCACTACTTGATTCTAGGAACAGAAGTTGTAGTTATATTCTTCGGTAGAGAATGGACAAGAGTAGGGCAATGGCTAAAGCTTGAAAACCAGTTGGGAGGCTACTGTAAGTATGTAAATAACAGACAGTGGCTTGAATGAAGTGATGCACTGGAGACACGGTGAGTTTAGAGCCCTTCTTAGAGATGGGAAGATAGGGAGACAAGAGCAGGTTTGGTGGGATGTAAAGCTGAACCAACAAGTCTGGAGCAAGACAAAGCAATCAGGATCAGAGATAAAAATGTAGGAGTTAACAGCATATTCATGGGCTTTAGAACTATGGGACCTGATGAACTCACCTAGGAGAATACAGAAAGAAAAAATGTGTCCTGGGGGCCCTCCAATAATCAGATAGTAAATGGGCAGAGGAGGAGGAGATATCAGGAGACAGGAGGAATCAGGAGAGTATGGCATCATGGAAGGAGAAGAAGAAACTATTTCAAAAGAGAGAGTGGGGCTTCCCTGGTGGCGCAGTGGTTGAGAGTCTGCCTGCCAGTGCAGCGGACACGGGTTCAAGCCCTGGTCTGGGAAGATCCCACATGCCACGGAGCAACTAGGTCTGTGAGCCACAACTACTGAGCCTGCACGTCTGGAGCTTGTACTCTGCAACAAGAGAGGCCGCGACAGTGAGAGGCCCGTGCACCGCGATGAAGAGTGGCCCCCGCTCGCCGCAACTAGAGAAAGCCCACGCACAGAAATGAAGACCCAACACAGCCAATAAATAAATAAAATTTAAAAAAAAAAAAAAAAAGAGAGAGTGGCTGCATGTGTTAAATGCTGCTAAAGGAGAATAAGGTGAGAAAGGATAATTTTTCATTAGAGGAACAAGATAGAAGTTTTTGGAAACTTGGGTAAAAAGCTGTTTTATGAAGTAGTGCAGAGATAATTCCAGTTGGTGAAGGTTAATGAGAGGCTCGGAGGGAGGAAAGTGGAGTCAGTGCCTCTAGCCAATGCTTTTGAGGAGTTTTCTGTGAGAGAAAGCAAAGAAATGGGGAGGTAGTTGGAAGATGATGGGGGCGGGGGGGGTCAATGGAGGCTTTTTTAAAACTTCAGGTGGCCGATATTAAGGCATGTTTGTTTCTAGATGGGAACGGTGCAGAAGGGAGGCGGGAGGATTTCATAGCAAGGTCCTTGAGGAGGTACTAACCTCAGAGAGGGTGAAGATTTCCCTTCTTCGTAACAGCAGAGGGGATGGAGCACGAGGGCGCAAGTCATGGGTTTCTCTAGGTCTCAGTTTCTTTGAAACAGGATGCTGTTGAAGCATGTTTTCTCTGGGCTAACCTCAACAACACTCCAATTCTTCCAAGCTCACCCACATTGTCAATCACAGTTACACTTTCTTAAATATAAGGTTAAGAATGAGTGTACATGTTGAGTGAATGGACAAAAGAGAAAAGACAAAAATGGCACCACTTGCCAAATCCACTTGCAATACCTGTTTACCCATTCACCCCTAACTTCTGGGTGTAACACTCTTAGGATCTGGGAGTGTCTCCCCCAGTATAGATGCACTTTCAGGGGATGTAAACCCAACAGTCCTTCCCAGGCCATGATTCAGCAGGGAGTCCCCCCATATATATTTTCTCTGGGAGAATGAAAGTTGCATAGGGTCTCAAGGTCTCAATATCTTATGTTGGACTTTTTCCTTTTCTTTGACTCGTGTCCATTCAAGGAGAAGCAGTACTCAGTGGTCCCTCTCACCTTAGGCTATGATACCAGAAGTGGAGGGCTTATTCTTCATTGGCTCATTTATCTCAAAATTCTTATCAGAAAGATGAAGATTTTATTATAGGCCTAATTACTTTATCCTAATTAAGAAGGCAAGACTTATGAATGAAAATATAACTTTCATCATACTGAGCAGTAAAACATGGTTTTGAATCATGATACACTTTGAATCAGAACAACTCACTGACTTCTGATAGCCCCAAAAGGCTTGGCTACTGCTTTTTTGTAAGGTAGGAGAGAAAAAAAATCTGCTGATATATTTTTCACCCCTAAGGTTAAAAAAAAAAATCACAACTGGAAATTTATAAAATAGCCTCTTCAAAAGGTTATATTACCTACCTTTCCTCTTTATAGGATCATATGTGATCAACTAACAAAATCTGTGTGAAGGAACTTTGAAAACTATAAAATGCTACATAAGTGTAATAAACAATAGAATCTACATAGGTAAAATTAAAGTACAAAAGAGTCCAAAATGTGGCTTTGAGAACAGAGGTAGGAGAGTACATGCAGGATCATTTTTTTAGGTGAGAATTTGGAACACAAGTAATGTAGGAAGTCACAGCAGATAAGTACTTATTTGCAGATCTCAGGGGCAATGAGAATGCATAAAGGAAGAACAGTCCTTGAAGCCAGGGTTGCTCAAACTTTCATTTGCGTGAATCACTTGGGAACTGGGAATCTTGTGAAAATGCAGATTCTGGTTCAGTAAGTCTGGGGCAGGGCCTGAGACTCTGCATTTCTAGCAAGCTCCCAGGTGATACCCAGGCTGCTGGTCCACAGACCACACTTGGAGTAGCAAGACTCAACTATCAGGGGCTAACTGAGGAGCAAGGCAGGTGACACCAAACAAAGAGGACTGAGTAAGATACTCAGAGTGTCACGAAACATCCAAGAAGGCTGATGGTGGAGATCTTTATCAGAAAAAGAGATTTAAAGGAGACACGTGTCAGTCACAAACTGGGATGGAAGGACCAGAAGAAAACAACATGTATAGGATGAAGTGGGGTCATGAAGCGTCAGTAGCTATATGATGCTCTTCCTGGGGGATTCTTTTATAACTCTAAAGAGAGGGAACCTCTTCAGGAGGTAGAAATCAGCCACTTGAAAGAACCCAAAAAGTCTTCATCAGGAATTAGTCTTTATCAACCAAATACTTAGGTGTTCCTAGAGTTTGAAAGAATCGTGTATTTGTTATCGATAGACTGTCATAAAGCATTCTTAGACTAACTTAGTACTTAACGCTCAGACTATGACTTACTATAGTTCTTGCCCTCTAACTAAGTGGCTGGTAGTTCTCCTAGGAAAAAGCACAAAGGTCAAACAAATCTTTATTTGTAGGAGTTTGTGACTCTGGAGCTCAATACCCATTTCTCCCTGCCCTAAAGATCCTAGTCCTTAAACTTTAATGCACAGAATCACAAAGTCAGTTGGACTGGTGAATACCTGAATTCATTGATAATGAACACTTAAATTAAAAATTAAAAACTGCATGCAGAGAAAGATACATACTGTATGTTTTCACAAAAAATAAAACGAACGAATGTGACAAAACAAAAACAGACTCACAGATACAGAGAACATACTAGCAGTTACCAGAGGGGATAGGGGAAGCAGGAAGGGAATTAAGAGGTACAAACTACTAGATATAAAATAAAATAGGTAATAATTTAAAATCATTACTATAAAGCATCATAAATGATAACATTTGAAATGTAAAAAAACCCTGCATGCTTATAATAACCTATAATGGAAAAGAATCTGAAAAAGAACATATATATATATACAATATACATATATATATTTAACAGAATCACTTTCCTGTACACGAAACTAACACAACATTGTAAATCTATATTTCAATTAAAAATTTTGTTTAAAGACTGTATGAAAATGCTGGAGGTAAGAGCTTGGGGGTAGGGGAATAAAGCTGTTAACTCCTCCATTTTTGTCCATGCCTTATACAATGTAATAGATGATATATGCACAGTCTTGCAAAATTCAGCATCAAAAAATGAGGCACTTTGTTTACTTTCACTTTATGTTACTTAGACCTCAGAAGGCACATTGGTCTCGAGAAACTTAATATGCATTAAATATCTTTAACTACATGCAGAATAGCCATTGTAGACTAGAGAAAAGAGATGTAATTCCAGTTCAGCAGCTGCACTTTGACCACATTATGTGTGGCCTTTTGCCTGAACAGAAGCTCCACATGATAGCTATTAGCACAGCCCATTCAATTTGGAAGGTAAAATTCAGCGTTACTTGGAGGAAAGAAAAAAAAGGAAGCAAGCTCCGTAGTGAACAATGATAGCACCCTAAGGCTTTAAGGTTCAAATAATCCCATACATACGTTCAACAATAATATTAATACTTTCTATGAATACCCCATTCTTCGGTGCTTTATCAGACTTGCCACCCATTAACGAAAGCTACTGAAAAACATTCCCACTATAGGCATGATGGGCAGAAATAACAACACTTGGTCTAAGCTTTGACTAACAATAATAAATCATTGAGAGTCAGAGTTATGATAAAGAGTCCAGGGAAAGTTAATATGTACAAACTGTGTTCACTTGGAAAAGATAATAATAATGATAATTAAAATAGCAACCGATTTTTGAGTACTTACTAGGCATGAAGCCATGCTTCATGAACATTACCTAATTTAAGACTCACAAGAACCCTTGCTATAGTCACAATAACCAGTTCGCTTCTGAAAAAAATGAAAAGTTGAGGTTCCCAGAGGCAATGTGAACCTTAGGGTCTAATCTTTTCTTAGAGTCACACAGCTAGCAAGTGGGGGATCTGGAATTCAAACTTAGGTCTGTGTGGCTCCAGAATCCACTCGTAACCAGCACAACTACTAGCCTCTAGTACTATCAAATTTACCACAAAATTAAAGATTATTCATAAAAATTTTTATGACATTCCTCTCCCCCTCCCCACTTCAAAAATAGTAATGCGGGACCACATTCATCAGGATGACAAGCATTATCTGACTTGCCAGCTTTTTCATTCGACATATAGGTTTCAGATTTACCATTTGTAAAATCAAATAAAGCTTCCAAATATCATGAGAATGGCCATCTCCCACTGGTTTTATTAGACTATAGCATGTGTGTGCAAGGCTTAGTGCATGAGAGAGAGAATACGACGTCAAGATCCAATACTGGCTGCTTCATTCCTGTTCCTGGGCCCTAAGTGACAAGACTAGTCTTTAATACCCCAATATACTAAAAAGCGACAAAATTTGAGGTTTGATTAAAAAAGTCACACGTCACAATGGTTTTTCTGAAAAGCCCACAGTGTACCATTCTAATCAAATGTTAGCTCATACAATAACAGTGGTCAGCCCATGCCTTGAGTCTTCTACTCTGATCTTCCCCAGCTCTCCCACCTAATGAACTAATATACTAATATGACTCATGAACTCCACGTGGAGGCCCAGGCCCCTCCAGGATCACAGCTGGGCATGGCAGGAAGCAGATCAGCAATCTCAGCCCTAGCAGATGAGGTGGAGGAAACTGGGTACTCACTATAATATGGGTGCTTTTATAGACATAGTTAAATCCTCACAACTATACACTATAAGTGTTATTATCTACATTTTAGAGATGAGGAATATGGAAACTCAGAGCGTTAAAAGTACTTGACCAAGGCTTCCCTGGTGACGCAGTGGTTGAGAGTCCGCCTGCCAATGCAGGGGACACGGGTTCGTGCCCCGGTCTGGGAAGATCCCACATGCCGCAGAGCGGCTGGGCCCATGAGCCGTGGCCGCTGAGCCTGCGCGTCCAGAGCCTGTGCTCCAGCAACAGGAGTGGCCACAACAGTGAGAGGCTCGCGTACCGCAAAAAAAAAAAAAAAAAAAAAAAAAAAGGAATTGACCAAGTTTGCATAGTCTTATTGTTTAAAGAAAAACAAAATAAACAAATAAAGCAGGTCTCCTATTTCCTAGTCTGAATATTGTACAATATAATTTTGACTCCTTCTTCCCAGATTTTGCACAATGAGTAAAAAAATCCAAGTTCTTTTTTTGGTGTGATCAATTTACAAGATGGTTGAGCCAGCTTTCTGTGCGAGCTTGTCTTTTTCAAAATCTGTTTGTGTGAACATTCATATCTTATGCAGATTGCCTTGTGGTGTGTACAGACACTGAAGCCAAGTTATTCTGACCCTGGCAACAGCTGGGAAGACTGGCATCTAGAGTGAGATAAGCGCCCAGATATGCAGCCTGCTGACTTGTATCCAGTGCAGTAGAATCAGTATGAGGTTGGAGACAGGAGCCAGTAGACTCAACTTTCTAGTTTGGTTGCTGTGTCTTTTACTACCTTTATTCACTTTTGCCTTTCTTGCTTGAAAGGTGTTTAGGGGGATGAGGATTGGTTAGAGATAGGGGTGGAGGAGGGAGTAGCAATGAGTGGAGCCAGGTTGGAAACTGGTGAGAGAGTCATGTTCTTGCTAGAATCTTATTAAAAAGAACCAGGACCCTAATCCCAGACTCAAGCTCAGCATCGCTAATGGTGGGTCAACCAGATATTATGTTTCTCCTGATGTGATGCAGCATACCTAGGATGTATTCCGGCCCAAAAATATTTAATAGGAATCCACCAATCATTTAGATTTAACCTAACCTACACTTTATGGGAAATACAGGAGCTAAAGAAACAATGTAAGTTATATTCTTGGCAAGGAGCCAAACAAATCCAGAAAGTGAGATATTCCGCAGGACAACAGGTCAGTATTAGGGGAAAAGGGAACTGTGTCAATTAGAAGAGACTTGAGGGACATAAACCACCAGATGCAAGGCTCGGCCCTGGATTAGATCCTGGTTTGGACAGAATGCTGTAAAGACGTTTTGCGGGGGAATAGCTGGGGAAATCTGAATGTAGAATGAATACTAGATAAAATTAACATTTGTTGAACTGAAAAAGTCAGAATTGTTAATTGAAAAAAGCAGGTAGCAAAAAGCATATAAAGCAAAATCTCACTCTTGTAAAAAAGTACAGATCTGGAAGGACACATGATAAAGTTTGTGATTAGAATATGGTGATTAGAATATGGTGCTTTTTATAGTTTTTATAGTAATAAAAATTATCTTAATTAAAAGAATGAGCTATTGAAATAGAAGTGCATGGTCCTTCCCACAGAGCCCATTTTTCAGTACCCGTAATACACAACTCATTTGTAGAATACTCAGGAATTAAACACAGTGGTTGACATTTTTCAGTAGGACCCTAACTTCTGTCCACCCCTTAGGCTCCAGGTGCCAGGGATGAGTCCCAGCACTCATGAAACCTTTGATCTGTGCTAGCATTCCTGTTAGCTGTCTGTGCTCACCCACCGTGATGGGCCCATCAGTGGGAAAGCCCGGGCTTCTGCCTTAGTTGCTTTGCCCAGAGCTCCATTTTGTTTCCTGAGCTCACCTCCTGGCTTTGACCCTGAGGTCCTGCTTCACTCCTGCCAGCCCCGAAGACTGAATCTTGTTCACAGTACTCCAACTCCCCAGCTTGAATATGTCTGAACAGAGGGAACACTCAGAGCCACAATGCTGCCATTTATCTGAAATTCCAACAGCTTCTGGTGGCTGGAATTGCCACAGCTGTGCCCTGCCTGCCAAATCGGACATGCTCTGGCCGCTGTTGCTCACCCAACTGTGCCTGAGCCTAGCACGCCCGGTATACTGCAAGGGACCAGGCAGCTGCCCAGGTGGAGCCAGCCTCTGTGGCCGATTTCATTCTCTCCTGCCTTCACTGAACCCTGCTATACAGACCTGGCAGTCCGCAAGCCCAAGACAGATGTGATGCTAAGCCTACACCATCTGAAAAAGAGGCTGGTTATAAACTCCTTGCTGAAGGAGAGAACAGGACCCAAGGTCTGGGCACAACTACATCCACAGGCTTATTAATTTCTTCCTTCCTTAATTCATTCATTTACTAGCAAGCATTTATCAACCTCTTACTGGGTATCAAATACTATACTGGGCACTGAGGCTACATAGGTGACCAAGGGAATCCCTGCCCCCTTAGAGTTGTTCATAATGCTTCAGGATGATAGACCTTAACCAAATAAACCCACCAATAATTATTTACTTGCAAATGTGATATCAGAGATGCTATGAAGGAGAAGTACAAGGTGTGAGGACAATATCTAATTGAAAATTTAAAAGATGAGTAAGCTGGCATGATGGCTGGCAGTCTTGGCAAAGGGCACAGCATGGGCAAAGAGCCTATGATAGGCAGGAACTTGGCAACTATGAGGAACTAAAACAAGGCCAGCATGGCTGGAGGACACTGGGTGAGGAGCTGAGTGACAGGAGCTGGGGCTGGACAAGCAGTACGGGAGGGCAAATGGACACACGTGACTGTTCCCCACCTAGATGGCCTTGTAGAAATATATGCTCAAGCAACTGAGGTCTGAGATGGACCTGAGGTTGCTGGGTATCATCTGTAACCTTTTATGTTTTTCAAAAGAACTGCTGGGCTTCCCTGGTGGCGCAGTGGTTGAGAGTCTGCCTGCTGATGCAGGGGACACGGGTTCATGCCCCAGTCTGGGAAGATCCCACATGCCACGGAGCGGCTCGGCCCGTGAGCCATGGCCGCTAGGCCTGCACACCCGGAGCCTATGTTCCGCAACGGGAGAGGCCACAACAGTGAGAGGCCCGCGTACCACAAAAAGAAAAAAAAAAAAAAAAGAAGAACTGCTGCTGAGTCCAAAAAGGTAACAGTATTCTGGGCATCAAGGTCAGGTACTGGAACAAAACAAAAATCATCATCCCATGCATCAGTAACCTTTTTTCTTACAGTTCTAGCAGCCATAATTTAAAGAAAAACGTAATGGAGTTAGGGAAAGCCCAGAGAAAGTTAAAAAAAAAAAAAAAAAAAGGGCCAGAAAATGTAGTCCATACATAAAAAGCTTCACACAGAGAGAAAAAAAAGATGAAGGTAGAGATGACCCAAGTCTATGAAATCAAAGGCTACAGAATGGTTGCAAGGGAAAAGAAAGATGATCACTACATTTTAGAAATTAGAAATGGTGTTTTTATGGAATGTAGAAGGTTTGCAAATTCATAGCCCCCCGCCCCAAAAATACATTTTAAACAGATGAGATCAAGTTCTGCTTTCTGCATGGCACGATGGGGTCAAGAGAGACCTGGCCCAGCACTGCCCCCCCTTCTTCTATGGCATGGGGCAAGTATGCTGTGTCTGCTTCATCTGTAAAATGGGAGGGAGCTCCATCACAGGGTTGTTGCCAGGAGTAGGTGACATGATACTAAAATGCTCACCACAGTGTCTGTCACATAATAGATACTCGGTGAATGAATGCTCACACCCTTCCTTATAGAACACAGGAGCTCTGACAGATGCTGCCACATGAAAATAAAATAGGTGGATGAAAAGAAGAGACAATTGATAAAGAAAAGATTAATTTTTAAATCACTGGTATTTTTTGAAATAGCATGAACTATGAGGAAAACATGTGCACCTCAGAATATACCCACTGGTATCCCTTCCAAATCCCCAAGAGCACAATAGATGGTCACTGATATTCATGTATAGCAGGAGTCTCCAAACACTCCTTTAATAATCATGCCCCAGGGCTTCCCTGGTGGTGCAGTGGTTGAGAGTCCGCCTGCCGATGCAGGAGACACGGGTTCGTGCCCCGGTCCGGGAGGATCCCACGTGCCGCGGAGCAGCTGGGCCCGTGAGCCATGGCCGCTGAGCCTGCGCATCCGGTGCCTGTGCTCCGCAACGGGAGAGGCCA
The DNA here is from genome assembly GCF_008692025.1 of Phocoena sinus. Classification (NCBI taxonomy): domain Eukaryota; kingdom Metazoa; phylum Chordata; class Mammalia; order Artiodactyla; family Phocoenidae; genus Phocoena; species Phocoena sinus. The sequence continues at coordinate 66,236,231 of NC_045763.1, forward strand.
CAGCAGTGAGAGGCCCGCGTACGGCAAAAAAAAAAAAAAAAAAAAAAAAAAAATAATCATGCCCCAGGCAGCTTTGGCCCAAGGCTGTTTCAGTGTTTACCCACTTGATTCTCTCCCAGCTTTTGCCACTATGATGAACATCCTCCTCCATATAAATACATGCATACATGCATACATTTTCCAGGACTCTTGAACTCACTTTTTTCCACCTGTTCCTCTCACTCAGTGCTCTCAATTAACTCATCCTTATTCCAAATATTCAGATATAATGTGTCCCACTTTAAAACCCTCTCTTAACAGATGGCTTTAATGCTGTAGCGTGAATTAGTGTTACGCTACGTCTTAGAAAGAAACTGGGTAATCTACTCATATTTATACTAACTACATTTTAAAAGATGTCCCCAAAAAGAGAAACGTAAAGCACAAATTCCTTGCAGAAATTGTGGCATCCAGGTGATGCACAGCAGACAAGGGGAGGCAAATAAAAGAATAGGTTTGGCAGTAATGATGTCATTTCTGAATTCTTTATGCAATTAATTGCCTATTTACAAGGCAAGTCATGTTTCCCAACTTATGCTATTGTCTCTTTTCATCTGTGATTAAAAAAAAAAAAACCCTTTGTGCCCCTCCCCCCAAAAAACAAGGGCTCATTGAATGAAAAAGATCTATGTGATATCATAGATCATCTCAAGCAATGTCATCCTAAGTAAATCCATGCTTCTAGGATTCACCTCCTTTGTCCAGATCAGCACTATCCTTTGAATGAGGAAAGGTGCAATCTCTTTTCATATCAGCCTGTATAACACGTCATAATGCTGTGTGATGGGGCAGGTAAGAGAAGGAAAAGTAGAAATTGGGTAGAAGACAGAATCTAACAACAGCATGTAGAATCACAAACTTGAAAATGATTCTCACAAACTTGAGAATCATCACTGATTTTGCAAATTTCTGCACTGTGTTTTGGGAGAGGGAAGTTGTAGAAATGTTGCTTGTTACATTTATACTATCTAAAATTAAAATAGCTTTGCATAGTTTTTATTCATTTAACCAAAACTTCTTGATCACCTGCTCTGTGCTAGTAGTGTGGCATTAGGGTCACAAAGAAATAGCAAGGCCCTGTCTCCACCCCCTGAATAGTTTGCAGTCCAGCAAAAATGAGAATTTTACCATATTCTTGAGGCAGTGACAGGACGTGAGGATGTTACCATTATAAGACATAGGGGGACTTCCCTGGTGGCACAGTGGTTAAGAGTCTGCCTGCCAATGTAGGGGACATGGGTTCGATCCCTAGTCTGGGAGGATCCCACATGCCACGGAGCAACTAAGCCCATGCGCCACAACTACTGAGCCCATGCACCACAACTACTGAAACCTGTGCGCCCTAGAGCCCACGCACTGCAACTACTGAGCCCGCGTGCTACAACTACTGAAGGCCGTGCACCTAGAGGCTACGCTCCGCAACAAGAGAAGTCACCACGATGAGAAGCCCACGCACCACAACACAGTAGCCCCCGCTCACTGCAGCTAGAGAAAGCCCGTGCACAGCAATGAAGACCCAACGCAGCCAAAAATGAAAAAAAAAAAATTTAATTAAATTAAAAATAAAAAAGACATGGGGAAGTGAGATGTTTGAAGTACAGAGTACAGAAGTTAGTAACTTTGGGGATCCAAACTGGACTACTGGCATAATGGTGTATCCCATTTTTGAATGCCAGAAGCATAGTCAATGTCAGAGTTTTACCCAGGTCCATGAGACAAGACAGCAAATTAGATAAAGATATGGTATTCAACAATCCTAACTCATTCCATTCCATTACCTTAAGCATCTTTATTAGAAGGAGTTGAAGAGGAAGGGGATCTCAAGTGTAATGAAGCAGTTAGAGTTAAATATGGCTCATAAAGTAGGTTAGGAAAATGCTTCTGGTGCCATGATACTAGTCAATTTCCCAACCTTCAAGAGACATTTGAAGGTTAGTCTAAAGATCACTTCACATAGATTCATCTGCCTTTGGAGACTGTGCAATTATATCGCCCCCTGCCCCCCGAAAACGTCAGAAGCAAGACAATTGCAGTACTTCAGTGCAAGTAGTGGACAAAGCGAAGAAAAGGGGTGCAAGCTGAATAAGCATGAGCTACCAAGTATGTGATGATTGAAGATAAGAAAACAATTAAACAGTCACAAAAGGAGAATGTGAGGGCTTGTCTCTTTCACAGTCATTGACCCATAACAGAATCCAATCACCACACACAAAGGGAAAAGAAAGATGATCCCCAATGAAAAACAAGAAAACTCAGGTATGACCTAGCAGGGACGACAATGGGGGGAAGGAGAGGAAAAGGAAAATAAAGACAAAGAAGTAGACAGAGGTTATTATATATGCACAGATACACTATAATAGGACTTTTTTTCTGTGATATTCTTCCATATTTATTCTGAACAGCTGCCACACCACAATGATATACTTTATTCTTGTTGTTGTTGCCATGGAGGTTTAGAATTTGGGCCAAAATACAACTGTTAGTTCAGGGTAGCCTATATCCTTTGATAAAAATATTCTCTGTTGGATGACAATTCACTGTGATTTGTGAATTGTGCAAGATTTCTCATCTTGAACTCCAAATGAGTTGAGAATGACAGTTTTCAGCCTACCTTCCGTATTTAATTAAATTGAGCAGATTTTATTCAGTAGGATATGATGAGGAAAAAAAAATAGAAAATGTAGCACTTCACAAAACTGCTCAAACGTAGAGACATGACATTTTTTTAATGCAATAACATTGTAATTTTGTTTTATTTGACTGTAAGTTCTTCTAAGCGCAAGGGTTATGTCCTTTTATCCGTGTAGTTCCAGTGCGTAGCACAGTGCCAGGCATATCTAAGCATTCAACAAATGTTTGTTGAATAAATAAATAATCAATTTCAATTACTGAGGAGAAAAAAGGTAAGTTCTGCTACCACATGGGAAAAAGGAGAACCAATTTATGACATGAGAGCTTCCATAACTATACCCTCAGCTTATGTCAAATATTTCAATCACAGGGTTCTACACCTTAAGCCTAGACACAGCCTCAGAATCCTTCTCAGCACAGGATTCCAGGCAGCTACAGTCTATTATCAAAGTTGGCATTTAGAGTGAAATCTATTCCTATCCCTGAAATAGAAGTTTCCATCAGACAAGCCATAAGCAGGAAACGTTTTTTCAGAGTTTCTCCTCTGGTATCAACATAGAAATGAACAATTCTGATAATCATCATATCCACAAACATATACATTTTAGAGTATGTTATTCTGTCTTCTTCTTCCCCTTTTATAATATTATGTATATCCATAAATCTTGAGCAGACCCAGCACAAGACAGCTTTTGTTGCTATCATTATAAGTAAAATTAATTTGGTACTTAGGCTATTATGATAGTTATAAAATTTGACATCAATTTTTCTGTTATCCAAGATCTTGTATATTTATTTAATGTCTGTCTAGATCAGCACGGAATCACTAGTACCTGGCACATATAAAATATTCAATAAGTATTTATTGATCAACTGGGTTATAAAATTTTCAGGTTCTTCAACTTCCTTTCTCCCTACTGTGGACACTTAACCTGCAAAGCGTGGGTTATCTGGGACAGTTTCTTCCTGTCCTGAACGCTGCAGAATAGCCCACAATAAAATCTACTGCCCACAAATTACAAATTTTACTCTTAGCCAGGTCTCTGGGTTAATGTGACCCATGTCCAGTGGTATTTTTTTATTAATTTCTTCTCCATTATCAAGTTGGCAGGTTTATTCAGGGAATACTCTGTTACCCCATGCCAAAAAGCCATACATGGCTAGGGATAAACAGAATCCCAGACATCCTACCTAATCTGCAAGTTATACTCTCCTAAACTTTCAGCTGTATGTGGCCAGTCTTGCTTTTCTTCCCTTGTCTGTTGTTTAGGGTATCCTTTGTGCTCAATCTCTATTGCCACCCATTTTAAATATGGATAACAGAGCCCAGCAATCAGAAGGGAACCCTGATTCTTTCGTCAGCAATTTTTTCAAAGGATCTTTCCATCCAAAACTATTTACTGAGTACCTACTTTGTTCAGAACGCTGTGCTAGGCACAAGAGCTAACAAAGAATAAGATAGGCACAAGCCTTGCTCTCAGGTAGCTCACATTCTAGTAAGAGAAGGACATAACCAACTAACTTAAAATTAATAATCAATTTACAATTGTGTTGAGGTGCCATAAAAAAGAGGTATGAGGTGATATAAAAGCATGAAACAAGGAAACCTGTTTGAGAGTCAAGGAAGCCTTGTGTTAAGTGTTAAAATATAGGCAGGAATTAAATAGACCAAAGATTAGGAGGATGAGTGTTTAAGGCTGAGGGAACAGCACATACGAAGCCTATAAGGAAAGAGAGAGCATGTACATTATGAAACCTGATAAAAGTCTAGATACATGTGCCCCAATGTTCATTGCAACACTATTTATAATACCCAGGACATGGTAGCAACCTAAACGTACACTGATGGAGGAATGGATAAAGAAGATGTGGTACATACATACAATGGAATATTACTCAGCCATAAAAAAAGAATGAAATAATGCCGTTTGCAGCACCATGGATGGACCTAGAGATTGTCATACTGATTGAAGTCAGACAGAGAAAGACAAATATCATATGATATCTCTTATATGTGGAATCTAAAAAAGTGGTACAGATGAACCTATTTACAAAACAGAAACAGTCACAGATGTAGAAAACAAACTTAGAGTTACCAAGGGAGAAAGGGGGTGGGAGGAATAATTGGGAGATTGGGATTGACATATACACACTACTATATATAAAATAGATAACTAATGAGGACCTACTGTATAGCACAGGGAACTCTACTCAATACACTGTAATGACCTATATGGGAACAGAATCTAAAAAGAGTGGATATATCTATATATATAACTGATTCACTGTGCTGTACAGCAGAAACTAACACAACACTGTAAATCAAATACACTCCAATAAAAATTAATTTTTAAAAAGTCTAGCATAATTGCAAAGAAGAAAAAGAGCAAAAGAGAAAACATGGGAGCAATAGGTGGAAGGCTTTATGTAGGGCCTAGCAGACTAGGATTTTTTATCTTTACTGCGACATCAGTGGGAAACCACTGAAGAGCTCTAGGCAGGGGAAAAAGTGTATTTTTCAAAGATTAGTCTGGCTGCAGTGTGCAGAATGAAAGGAAGGAAATAAGAACGATGAAGGAGACCAGTCAGGAGACTGGAGTAGTATTCTAGGTGAGAGAGAGTTGTAGCTCAGTCTAAAAAATGCCAGTGGAGATGGAGAGAAATAGACTGACACGAAGTCATTTGATTGGTTAAAGTGATAGGATTTGGTCAGGGTTATAAGGAAGGGGAAAGAGGAGTTCTTGATAATGTACAGGTTTCTGGATTGGACGGCTAGGTAGATGGTTGTACCAGACACTAGTATAGACATGGAATGAGTCTAGAAGACTGATGATGCATTTGTTTCTGGACATGGGTCAGATCTCTAAATGGAGGTGTCATGTTGGCATTGGATACATGGGGCTGGAGCCCAGAACAAACACTGGGATTAAAAATATACATTTGAGGGACTTCCCTGGTGGTGCAGTGGTTAAGAATCCACCTGCCAATGCAGGGGACACGGGTTCGAGCCCTGGGGCGGGAAGATCCCACATGCCACGGAGCAACTAAGCCCGTGCGCCACAACTGCTGAGCCTGTGCTCTGGAGCCCACGAGCCACAACTACTGAGCCTGTGTGCCACAACTACTGAAGCCCGCGTGCCTAGAGCCCGTGCTCTGCAACAAGAGAAGCCACCGCAGTGAGAAGCCCGCGCACTGCAACGAAGAGCAGCCCCGCTCGCCGCAACTAGAGAAAGCCCTCACACAGCAACAAAGACCCAACGCAGACAAAAATAAATTAAATTTTTAAAATATATATGTATATATACATTTGAAAGAGAAGCTACACACAAGGGTAATAAGGGCTAAGGAAAGAATCCCAATGAGAAGGGAAGAAAGCCAAGGCTAAAACCTTCATCCCACACCAAAAAGCATGGGAAGAGGGTGATGAGCCAATAAAGGAGACTAAGAGATAACAAGGAAACTTTTAGAAACTTTTCTTTACTCTCCAAATTTTCTACAATTAGAATGTCTTACAATAACTAAAAGCAATAGTCATTATTTGAAAGTGAGAAAATGTTTCAGAATATTCATGGCAGATCTTCTGTGCTATACTTCTAAAACCATAGGATTACAGCAACTAATAGTGATAATACAGAAGCACAGAAATACCAAAAAGTGACATTTCCCTTTGCTTTAACCCCTCACACCCATTTTCTTGACACTAAAATAACAGTAAAGTAAAGGAGCTGTGACATTTAAGTACCTTCTTAGAAGTGAACATTTTCCCGATAATGATGCCTATTCGTCATCCCATGGCCTAAAAGGTGCAGAATTCACTGTACAGGTTGCACGACAGCCAGTTAACAAGTATTTGTTGAGAACCTACTATATCTCAGAGCCTAGGATACAGGGTATACAAAATAGCGAGTCATTGCCCTCTTGGAGCTTACAGTCTACCACACAGATAGACAAGTAAAAATAAGCATACAAATAAAAATATAACTACATATTATGTTCAGTGCTGTGAAGGAAAACAAGAAGATGCTATGACACAATATAACAAGAAAACCTAATTTTTTTCATCCACATGGGTGGTGAGGGATCGGGTAAAGAATCACTCAGTAAGTGGCATTCAAGCCTACGTATAAAAGATGACAAAAAGGTACTCAAGAAATGATTGGGAGAAGCCTGCCAGGCAAAGACAAGAGCGTGCATGGTAGATCTGAGGAATAAAAGAATTTAGCCAGTACCACTGGAGGGTTTGAATGGAGGAAGGAGTAGTAAAAGAGGTACCTACAATGGAAAAAAGGGGCCAGAGCCTGCAAGGCCTCTAAGCCAGAGAAAGCATTCAGGATTTCATCCTAAATGCAATACATTTTTTCATGATATTCATATATTCTAATTCATATTATGAAAAAATCAGTTATTTAAAAGAATTTTATGAATTGATTAAAAGTAAAGCAAGGGGAACTTTTGCTCGAGAAGGATTAACTGCTGTGTGAATCGCCTTCCTGCCATATATAAGTAGGAAAACAAAACAAAAAATCATAAAACAACAGTTTTCAGAGCATGGGACTGTGATCTCTGAGGGAAAGGAAATAAACGAGGTGAGGCTTTTGGTTGCCCCTGATGACCACCTACCTGGAAGCAGGTTCAGGCCACAGCTCAGAGAAGGAAACCTAAACAGAGCCCAGTGATTTCACTGAGATCAGAGTGTGAAAAGGCAGAGAGGCCTAAAATTTGTGGGCAGAATATAAAAAATATCGCAATATCAAGCAGTCTGATACATACATAATTAGAGTTCCATAAAGGTGGAAAGGAACAGAAAAATACTTAAAGAGAGAATGGATGACATTTTTCCAAATTTGATGGAAAATTATAAACCCACGGAGCCAGAATCTCAACAAACCACAAGCAGAATAAACATGAAGAAAACCACACCAGGGAATATCATAATCAAATTGATGAGAAACAACAAAATAGAAAATAAAATCTTAAAAGCAGCCAGAGAAAGATAATATATGTACACAGGAAGAAAGATGAGAATGAATGGCAGTAGACGTTTCATCAGAGATCTAAGACAATGAAGGGCATCTTTAAAGTGCTGAAGGGGAAAACAGTACTGTTAACATGAAATTATATATCCAGAAGAAAAGCTTTCAAAATGAGGCTGAAATACTTGTTTCAAACAAGAAAAAGGTGAAAGACTTCATTATCAGATCTGTGTGTTATGTTAGAGGAAGTTCTAGAGAAGGCAGAAGTAAACTTATGTCAGATAAAAAGATGAATCTACACAAAGAAATGAACAGCAACAGAAATGTATATATACAGGTAAATATAAAAATATGTTTCTCATTTTTAATCTCTGCAGCTGATCATAGACTGTTTAAAGCAAAAATAACAGCAGTGTATTGTGAGATTTATAACACATAAGGAATTTTAATTAGTGACAATAATCATACCAATGACAGGAGGAGAGTGATGGAAGCATTCTGCTATAAGATTCTTATATTATGCATGAAGTGGTATAATATTATTTCAAGGTACACGGTCATAAGTTAAAGATGTATACTGTAAACCCTAGCGCAACCACTAAAAAGTAAAACAAAGGAATATATTAAAGTATTTAAAAATATACCTTAAGTATATTAAAGTATTTAAAAATATACTTTAAGTATATTAAAGTATATAACATATTAAAATATTTTTATAGATGTCATTTGCGTAATGTAAAAATACAAGCATGCAAAACTCATTTACAAGGTTGCACATGTGTATATTTGAGGACCTATAGCAAATATACTAGAGTGCTGGCCTACGACAGGGCATGGGAGGGGAGAAGGTGCAGACATCAGGAGTGTTAAATCATTGGTGGAGATAAAATGGAATAATAAAAAAATACTCAGTCAAAAGAAGGAAAGACTCTTCAATAAGTGGTGCTGAAAAAACTAGATAGCTACATGTAGAAGAATGAAATTAGAACATTCTCTAACATCGTATACAAAAATAAACTCAAAATGGATTAAAGACATAAGTGTAAGATTAGATACTATAAAACTCCTAGAGGAAAACATAGGCAGAACACTCTGACATAAATTGCAGCAATATTTCTTTGAATCTGTCTCCTAGAGTAATGGAAATAAAAGCAAAAATACACAAATGGGGCCTAATTAAACTTAAAAGCTTTTGCACAACAAAGGAAACCATAAACAAAACAAAAAGACAACCTACGGAATGGGAGAAAATATTTGCAAATGATGCGACCAACAGGGGCTTAATTTCCAAAATATACAAACAACCTCTATAGCTCAACAACAAAAAAACACACAACCCAATCAAAATGGGCAGAAGACCTAAATAGACACTTCTCCAAAGAAGACATACAGATGACCAACAAGCACATTAAAAAATGCTCAACATCACTAATTATTAGAGAAGTGCAAATCAAAACTACAATGAAGTATCACCTCACACTAGTCAGAACGGCCATCATTACAAAGTCTACAAATAATAAATGCTGGAGAGGGTGTGGAGAAAAGGGAACCCTCCTACACTGTTGGTGGGAATGTAAATTGGTGCAACCACTATGGAGAACAGCATGGAGGTTCCTTAAAAGACTGAAAATAGAGTTACCATATGATCCAGCAATCCCACACCTGGGCATATATCTGGAAAAGATGAAAACTAATTCAAACAGATATATACACCCCAATGTTCATAGAAACACTATTTACAATAGCCAAGACACGGAAGCAATCTAAATGTCCATCGACAGATGAATAAAGAAGATGTAGTATATATATACAATGGAATATTACTCAGCCATAAAATAGAATGAAATAATGCCATTTGCAGCAATATGAATGGATTTGGAGATTATCATACTAAGTGAAGTCAGACAGAGAAAGACAAATACATGATACCACTTATATATGAAATCTAAAAAAAATGATACAAAATAACTTATTTACAAATCACTTTGCTGTACAGCTGAAACTTACACAACATTGTAAATCAACTATACTTCAATTTAAAAATTAAAAATAAAGAAAAAGAAGAAAAAAAAAAGAAAATGGGGGCTTCCCTGGTGGCGCAGTGGCCGAGAGTCCACCTGCTGATGCAGGGGACACGGGTTCGTGCCCCGGTCCAGGAAGATCCCACATGCCACGGAGTGGCTGGGTCCGTGAGCCAGGGCCGCTGAGCCTGTGCGTCCGGAGCCTGCGCTGCTGGAGCCTGTGCTACGCAACGGGAGAGGCCAAAACAGTGAGAGGCTCACATACCGCAAAAAAAAAAAAAAAAAAAAGAAAAGAAAATGGAACACAGAATAGATGACACAAATAAAAATAAACAGCAACTCTATTGGTAATTAAATTGTCTAAACACTTCAATTAAAAGAAACTGTCAAGTTACATAAATAAGAAAGCACAAGACAACTACCTGCTGTCCACAGAAATATAAATCCTGGGATTGACTATTTTTTCATATAGGTTCCTCAATTTCTTAGACTGAATGCTCTGATTAGAGCCTCTAGGTTTTCAGATTATTGAGGTGTGTACAGTTTTCTTCACTCAATCAAAGGAAACACTTTTTTTTGATAAATTAAACACATTGTTTTCTCAATAATAACTATATCTTGATAATTGTACAGACTAGTTTATAAAGGAATCTACAAAATGCAAGCATATTCTAGGTTAAAATTTTTATTCTCATGCTTTGCTTTCATTTATCACGCTCCGTGAAGTGGAAGACTTTACAGTCCATAGTTGGAGTATCCAAACACCATAGCCTTAGGAGTTTCTTACCCAACGCTTGCATATTGTAAGCCATACTTGATAATGGCTACAGATTAAATTTATGGATTTCACAAAAATGAGAAGAGCAAGCATTTGGACATCTAGGAAATGATCTCTTTGGAACTTAATATAATTTTACTGTTTTAGAAGGGAAACTTTTATTTTACTTGCAAGACTGTTTTCAAATATAGTATGATGCACTTCAAATATCATCCTTTCCAAACACAGCAATTATTTACCATGAAATAGTTTTAAAATGGAAACCATATGCTATTAGTATAAAAATATACCTATGTATTACAAAATCATTCTATATCATTTTAATTAGCACAGACAGAATAATAGGTACAGCCAATTTAGGACTCATGACCCTATAGGTGCTTAACGCATCCACCATCATCTTTAAGAGATCCGATTTGGCCCATGGACAGCAAACTTGAGGAGGAAGTAAAGGAGCTGCTTCTTTATATATAGAAGTATACAGATTGGTTAGAGATTTTAATGTAGACCATTAGTCATATGTGCAAAAGATTAACAGATGACAGCCCAGTCATTTCTCTCATTTTAATTTTTCTTTCAACAGGAAGCCACAGCACTGCAGTGTGCTGTGGTTCATTTTGCTGACTGCATAGAGACAATGTTTCACTATTGTTCTCAATGGCGCCCTAGTGGTCTGAGAAATTTACTAAGGCTTTCCTCTACTTTCATTAAGATCACCATTTTGCATATAGCTTTTGAAGGGCCAATTGCTGGCTATTCATTTCATATATGTCATTAGTTCATTGCTGCCTTGCTAAGAGTGGTCAAAACATAATAGGAGGGCTTCCCTGGTGGCGCAGTGGTTGAGAGTCTGCCTGCCAATGCAGGAGACACGGGCTCGTGTCCCAGTCCGGGAAGATCCCACATGCCGCGGAGTGGCTGGGCCCGTGAGCCATGGCCGCTGAATCTGTGCATCCGGAGCCTGTGCTCCGCAGCGGGAGAGGCCACAGCAGCGAGAGGCCTGTGTACCACAAAAAAAATAAATAAATAAAAAATAATAGGAAAAAGAAAAATGTATAGGTATAAAAAAGCTTTTGTTAGGCAAACTTTGTCTACAACTCATAAAATCTTGTGGGGTAAGAAGGCGAAAATTTTATGTGCCAGAATTCCTCTTCAGAAGAACAGTGTTATTTGTTTTGGAAAAAAAAAAAAGCACTTTGGTGGGCCATTTGAAGTGGGGTGCATACATTAAGGATCGTCATGGAACTGCTTATTCAAGAAGATATGATCAAGAAGATGTGACTGAACAGCATGGTCATGTTCTATGACCTTCTCAGGTATTCAATAAAATATTTGGCAGAAGAGAATTTAACGTGTGTGTGTGTGTGTGTGTGTGTGTGTTAAATAGGGGGCTGGGCTCTTTACCCAGAGTGATGTGATGTAAAATTTCGACAAGTGGGAAAGTGAATGCCCTTTCTGGAGTGGATACTGCTATAAGCTGTTTCCATGTTAGAGTGACCCAACAATTCTAAGAGCTATGCTTTGTATCAGGGTTAGGTATGGACACATCTGAACCTTCACTACGCTGTCAGCTCACTGAGGGACAGAAGAGAGCCTTATTCATGTCCTCGGTCAGCTGCCCAGAGTGCAGAGCACATTGTTTTGCACTTAGTAGGTCTTTAGTGAATAGGTGTGCAACAAACAAGTGAAAACAGTTACCTTTTGACAAGCTCACTTTGTTTCACGTCAAAATATTTGTGTAGATAAAAACTTAGAAAGGAAACTTTAGTTTAGTCAAAGAATCAGTATCCCAAATCAACTGATACTACACACAGCAGTAGTGATTAGAGCTGCTTTGGCGGTGGGGTGGGGAGGGATGTTGATGTCAGTAACAGAAATAGGAGAGTTGGAAACAGAGATTTTGAGTGTGCAGCAAGTTTTATATGTTATGAAGCTATTAGAACACTTAGCAGTTGTATACCACCTTGAGCATGTGAGGGAGGCCTTATTTGTTCCATTTGCTGGCAAGGGTGACGTGGATCTCACCATGAAGCAAGATGATCAAACTACCAAACTGGAACTTGGTCCCACATTTTGACTCTAGGTCTAGTGCTCTTTCCATTAGAAAGAGCTTTCTGCTATAGACTTGGACTAAACAGAAACCAGCTCTCTTCCCTTCCTGCTGCCTTTTTGTGCTAAAAATAAATTAATTTTAAAAAATTTTAATTAAAAAATAAAAACTTCCTTCCATTTTCTCTGCTCCAAAAATTTTCAAGGCTCAAGCTACTTCCACTCATTGACATTAAAACCTGGTTCTTTCTTCCAATGAACCTTTCGCAAGGATTAGAAAAAAAAAATATTCTCTGGTGTGAGCCGTATTATTCTGACTGCCCAAAAGAAAGCAGAAAGCTACAGTATTCTCTATGGGGTAAACACCTATAGTAATTTCCCACATATACGGCAATTTCATAAACACACCATTTTACAATACTTAGCAATCTGCTTAGCAAGGTCAAGCTTCCTCAGCAAACAATGAAATACAAACATCTCCTACTGCAGTTTCCTAAGGCTGGTAGAATTAAATTAGATGGTTGTCTGCTTGTTATATGAATCTTCTACCAAGTCAGCTGTAGCCAACAGAAATACTGATCTAACACAGAGCAACGAAGCTAATATCCTTGAAATATTGCTTGGCCATCGGTTATTTCCCTGGAAATGTACATTTTAATAATTTAGTTCTAGTCCTAAATTCCTAACTAGAGTCTATCAGTTAAGGATTTTTAAAAATGAAGGTTTTGCATCATGTTTTGCTATGTCACTAACATTCCATTAAAGAATGGAGAAGCAGAAAAGTTCAGTGTTTGCTGTGTTAATATGTGCCTGGCTCTATTTGCCCCGCCTCTTTTGGAAACTGCTGCAGGCTCCATATTCCCTGTTCCCAGGACACACTTATCTGTTTACTAGCTGTCAAAGTAAATTTATAGTACTGAGTGACACCATTAGAAAGCTCCGGACAGGCCTTGCTGAGCACACACAGATACACTTGCATACCCATCAAGTTGAAATTTTGCCAAGAACCTATTAACCAGTCCTAATGAACTGCTGTTTTCCATTTAAAACACCATTAGTTTCCTATGGTTTGTTGCTCAGGGTATAAGCCACAAAGACCCCATAAAGTGGTTAGAAAAGGTGTTGCTTTCCTGGAAGCCCATATGTCCCTGGAGAATTTGAACTTGGTTTTGGTATGTGTCACTTTCTTTCCACTTCTGGAAGTAATCAGGCATTGCAAATGTTTAGGACCACCTCCCAGAATACAGAAGGATTTTTAACATACCTCGTTGTGTAAAGATTCTGAATAATTTACTTTGCTCTCTGCTATGCAGGGGCTTGTTCTGTTTCTAAAGATTATAATACTGACTGTATAAGACTAACAGCTCTCAGTCTATAGCTCTACATCAATAGATTAACAAAGAGACCCCCACTCTGTGTTTCTGAAATTTTCCCTAAGGTAGTGCTAAATATTTGATACATCATCATACTTTTTAATAGCAAAGTCCTCTGTAATAATAAGACTCTAGTTCTATTGACAGTGAGAATGACAAGTCAGTAGAAAAAAGGTTTCTGGTTTTGTGAGGCTTGCTTTGGGTTTGAACATCTAAGAAGAAACACGAAATAGTAAGATGTCAAAAAATTGGGATTTTGTTTCATTTCAAATAATGCATTCTCTGCATCAAATTGCAGTGAATGTGATTTTAAGTTACAGTATCTCAGTATAGTTTCTTTCTTGTAAAGAAGATGCAACATGAAGAATTTAGTAAGCCAACTGTACCCCTCGACTCAGCAAACAAAAACATAAATGATTCATGTGAAAAGTACAAGCAACCCAAGAAATACTTAATACATTTCTCAACAAAAGGAGCCACTCGATGGTAGGAAGCATTAAAAATAACAGCACTGTTCCAGCCATTCAGTTCATTTTTTTCCATACCATTTTAGCTTCCTTTCCAAGTTGTTAAAACTTTTATCTTTATTATCCTGTAACGCTTTAAACACAACTTGTCCAAAAGTTGAGACAAGATAGTAACTCTAAACGTACTAACCAGGTAGAAGGTGACAGGAAAGCCATGGCAAAAAGGAGGCAAAGGGCAGCCCAACCTGGAAAAGAGCCACCGTGGGTTTTTTGTATGTTCCCTGCAGGCATCCAGCACACTGTGTTAGGGACACTAGGAACGTTAGTAAGCATTTGGTGGTTGGTTGATTGAATAATAAAAGACATGAGTAGTAAAGAACTTTGTAAACTGGAATGATTAAAATCAGAGAGAGAGGGCAAAACTAATCGTGTGAAAGTGGCAGATGGTGGATAAAGTTGTGGAGCCCTGAAGTCTGTAAACTTGCACACTGTCAGCAACCAAGGGGCTGAGACCTAGTAGAAGAGACAGAAGCGGCACAGATGATTATCTTCTCAGGAACCCAAAGGCTGGCAAATAGACAGGCCAACTTAATTAAGAAACTTGTTTTAGATCTGCAAAGCCTGTCCTAGTCATTCTCCTGGAGAGTAAAGACCATGGTAGTAGCAGCCCCTGCATGGATTCCACCAGTACTAACAGTGCTATATCCTGAATGATCTGAACGTGCCATGCTCACTACTGTCCTTCTGTCTCGGATCTCATGGTTCTACCCACGCTGTACTACAGTGTATCGATACTACCTACATCAGCAGCAGCACCTTGGACAGAAACTAGCAGGGGAAGAAGGCTCTAGGACAGGTCTCACTGCTAGATCTCTAACGACCCAGCCAGCGCCAGCCCCCATTCCCCCACCCCACCCCCACTTCAGTGGCCCTTCTCTGTTTCATTCAGGGGGGTTTTCTCATGCTTTTACCTCCATTTGATTTTATTAGTCTCTAAGAAATGTCCCTTGACTGTTCCCAAGGGAAGGTGTCTGAGGTTTCACTGGTTTATTGGCCAGGGATGTTCAATACACTGAACTTCCTACTGACCACACCTTGCCAGAAAGGAGGAATGCTCAAAGAAGAACAGTGAATGATTGTAAGAATCAGGTGGTCTAGACATGGTTACACTGAGGAGGAGAGTAATTAGGTAGGTTCTTTCTGATAAGCTCATTTAGCAGCTAAGCTAAACTGTAGCAGAGTTTTGTTAATTTAGGGTGGACAAATCTGGATTCTGAAAGTCATCCATGTGTGCGTTTCTTATTTTGCTTCCTTTTCTCCTAAGTTTTTCTCTTATATATTTATTTTTTTCTTTTTTAAGTTCATGAAAGGCTGCATAAAGAGCAGGAAAAAAGAACAGGATTACTCAGTTGTAGAGAACTTTAAGATAAAAATATATACTTGAGGGCTTCCCTGGTGGCGCAGTGGTTGAGAGTCCACCTGCCGATGCAGGGGACACGGGTTCGTGCCCCGGTCCGGGAAGATTGCACATGCCACAGAGCGGCTGGGCCCGTGAGCCATGGCCACTGAGCCTGCGTGTCCGGAGCCTGTGCTCCGCAACGGGAGAGGCCACAACAGTGAGAGGCCCGTGTACCGCAAAAAAAAAAATATATATATATATATAAACTTGAGTCAGTTCTTAAACAGCCAAAAAAAAAAAAAAAGAGCAGAAAAATCATAGGCTATTGGTGGGAAGACTTGAGTTTGAATGTTAGCTCTGCCTATTACATCTTTAATCCCCAGTTTCTTCATACTTAAAGTGATACCAGTACTTGCTTCTTAAGGTTGTGATGAAGATTGGGAATGAAGCATAAAAATATCTGGCATATGATCGACTGTCAAAAATGGTAGAGTGTTTAATTTTTTTTTTAAAAATGAATCCCAATCTTACTTCAGAAGAACTAACGAAACAAGTCACTTTTATAGTAAGGCCAGGATAGCAGGGTCCAAAAAGGTGATGGTAGCATCCTAGAGTGGTGCTCAGGAAAGGCCTGGTCCAGTTTGCTCCTCTCCCTCTCTCCCCCTCTCCCCTCTCCCCCTCCCCCCTCCTCCTCTCCCCCTCCCCCCTCCTCCTCTCCCCCATCCCCCTCCCCCTCTCCTCCTCTCCCCTCTCCCCCTCCCCCCTCCCCTCTCCCCCTCCCCCCTCTCCTCTCCCCCTCCCCCCTCCTCCTCTCCCCCGTCCCCCTCCCCCCTCTCCTCCTCTCCCTCTCTCCCCCTCTCCCCTCTCCCCCTCCCCCCTCCTCCTCTCCCCCTCCCCCCTCCTCCTCTCCCCCATCCCCCTCCTCCTCTCCCCCATCCCCCTCCCCCTCTCCTCCTCTCCCCTCTCCCCCTCCCCCCTCCCCTCTCCCCCTCCCCCCTCTCCTCTCCCCCTCCCCCCTCCTCCTCTCCCCCGTCCCCCTCCCCCCTCTCCTCCTCTCCCTCTCTCCCCCTCCCCCCTCTCCTCCTCTCCTCCTCTCCCCCTCTCCCCCTCTCCCTCTCCCTCCCCACCTCTCTCCTCTCTTCCTCTGACTGGCTATGATTGGTCTTTAATAGGAATCTCTTTCTCATTACAGTGACTATATATTAAAAAATCACTTCCTTAACTACAGTATGTCTAATATTTCTTACATCCATTCCCTTCTCTTTATTCTCAATGCTATCATCTTCTTTTAGGGGCTTCATATCTTTGTCCCGGGTTATTCGATTTCTTAAATAATTTCTCTGACTCTGGTTTCCTTTATGGTCTATCCTATATATTATTGATAGTTGATTTTCCTAAATCACAGTTAGATTACTGTCACTCTGCTCAAAATCACTTAATAGCTCCCTAGTACTTATGAACTAAAACTCAAAATTCCCAGCCAATCATTCAAAAACATCCATGATAGAGGCCTGATTTTACCTTTCCCGCCTTACCTCTAAGACCAGCAGTCAAATAACTTATTGTTCCCCAAATATAGCCACACTATCTTTCTTATCTTTTCCTGCATGTGAAATGTTTGTCCTCCCATCTCTGCACGTCTGATTTTCAGCTTAAATGCCCTTTGCCCTCGAAGTCTTTCCTTGTCTGCTTCTATGAACTCTCTCTCCATCTTCTGAATTACATTCCACTTCCTTACCCCTCCCCAACTCAACCTGAGCAATGGAAACGTAGTTCTGTATCTTTTTTGTTTTTGTAACTCTCTCAGCACCTAGAATAAGGTTTCACATGTTATAGGAAATTAGTTTTAGCTAAATAAATAAATGAATAAATTAAAAGTCTTTTGGATACAAATCTCTATGAAAGAAAACCACAAAATAGACAAAGGAACAAGGATACATTTTCCTGATTAATCATTTAAACAATACCCAACCAGTTATAGAGGACATTTGCCCTTTTTGTTTTCTACTGGCTGCTCAGCACTCCCTTCCTATGTTTGGAAAATGCCTCACATATGAAGAAGAACGAGCCCACCGCCCGCTATAAAACTTAAAGGGGTCTCACTTTCCCAGTCTCTCTGGCAACTAGAACATGGCACCTGACCTAGATATGGCCAAACAGCTGAAGCCACTTGGGACTTAGAATGAGTTACTAGTGGCACAAGGAAGCAGAGAGAGAGGAGAATCCATCCTGGTGGCTCTGATGGCAGCAGCGATGCATAGTTTCCAGATGTAGCAGTGGCATCAGTGCCAGCAGGACAAGCCGCAGCATCCAATGCTCAGCATTGGTGGCCGTGATGCCCTCACAGGACCGGTGCTCACGATACTGGCTGAATTTTTTGGAGCCCATCTCCACTCTGTTCTTCCTCTTTTCTGGGGCAGGTTCTCCAGCATTCCCAGCGGCTCTGCCAGCTACACAGATGCCAGTCAATAAATCCATCTCCTGCTTAAGTCAACCAGGGTCAGGTCCTGCTGTTCATCACCCCTCACCTTGAACTGATGCACCAGGCTTGCAACATTGTTGGGGGACCCTCCTCCACCACAGCAAGATTTTCTCAGCTGTGTTTGCATCCTCATTATTTCTCATCATTAAAAGTTAATAGCCCTACATGCTACCTTCATTAATTTTTAGGTAAACATGTTATAAAGTCAGATTGCATGTTAATCTCTATAAATAAGTTATCATTTATTTCTCCCAAACAAATCAGTCTAAATTAGAGCTTGCCATTGGGATACCAGTCATGCACTGAAATTCCAAAACATACCAAAATAGAAAAATGCCTCCTGTAATAAATGCTCTCAAAATTGGGCTACTTCCATTTTTGTAGATTTTACACCTCTGATATGCCTATAAACTAGTTAGATTTTACACCTCTGATATGCCTATAAACTCAGAATTTCCCTGGCAAATGTGTCAATAATTAATCATCTCAATAAAACCATCATTATTTATAAATAATCCAGATATAGGACATGGTTTTATGGTTGAAAGCATTGACTCCAATGCCTGGCATCAAATCCCAGGCTGCTGTGAGATCTTAGACAAACTACTGTTAAATCCCTTATGCCTCAGTTTTCTTATCTTTAAAATGGGAGTAACAAAAGGGTTGTCATGAAGATTAAATGAGATATGATACACATAAAATGGTTAAAATAGTATCTGACTCTTAGTAAATACCACTGAAATGTCTGCTTTTATTATATTCTGGGAATGTCCTATAGAGGAAAATTATTAGAATGCAGGACAGTCATTTGTGCTACTAATCAAATAAAATTTTCATTCCTTCTAGCATATGGTACCTCCTACCTCCCTTGTGGTTGGGTGGGGCCATGTTTCTATCTGGCCAATGAACAAGTCAAGTGAATTAGAGTATTTAAATGGGAGTATGAGATTCTTCAGAGCATCTTTTCTCTCTGGCATGGCAACTAGGAGTGTTTGATATGGTGGAGCCTGGAGGACTAGAGTAATTAAAACGAACAGAGCCTGTTTGCTGCTCTGAGATGGATATGTCACATGAGCAAAAGATAAGCCTTTGTAGTTTCAAGCCACTGGCATTTTGGGGATTGCTTTTTCCAAAGCATAACTTTGACTATCCTGAGTAATGCAGAAAGCAAGGCAATTATCTGGATATTTCAATGAAATATCATTTTATATTCAAGTGAATGACATCCTCAGGAATATCTAGAGTGGAATAATACCTATAAAGAGTAATTTGAAGAGTGCTGCCCAGGTCCGTGATGTCCCCAAATATCTGCCTTGTCTCAGCCTTTCCTTTGGGGTCTGACATTTCATTCTGAAGATTTTTGGAAAGCACTCTCAAGTTGTCCCTTTAAATAAGGCATAAAACCCTGGGATAAGTAATACATAAGTCAGCAAATCCTTATACATTCAAGTGAATGTGTTTATCCAATCCATTTCCAGGAAGAATCAGGGCAGCATAAGAGTTGTGTTGGAAGATAAACTTGGAAAGTCTTCCTGATTTATAGTTCAGAAAAGAATTATGTGTACGGGGGAAATCATGGAGGCTGTTTAATTATGGAAATAATTATCTGAGATCCATGTTCACTTTATATTAAGACAGACCCAGCCAACTACAGGAACTACTGTACATACAGTCTCAATGACATGCTCGAGGCCACTGGATAAGTCATTGCAAAGCTCCTGTCTGACTCCCATAGCAGGACTTTAACCACTATACCCTGCTCTTACTTTGTCAGTTTGAAGGCAAGGGGTCAAGAATCGTTGAAGAGAAAGAGGCAACAAAGCAGACATACAGAAAGGAGATGAAATGAAGACCAGAAAGGTGGAGAATCAATCCCTTCCAAAGGTCCAATCACATCTCTATCAATGGGTTACATCATAGAGCCCTATATCCTTTCTCTTGTTTAAGTGGGCTTAGGTATATTTCTTTTACTTACCATCAGGAGGGTCCTAACTAACCTATGTGCTTGATTCCTAGATCCACCACTTTCTAGCTATTTGAATTTGGGCAAGAGCTAACATCTTTGTGCCTTAGATTTCTTCTGTGTAAAGTTATAAAAGGAGTCACTGTTAGAAATAAGTAAAACAATGAATGTCAGGTGCTTAGGAAAAGCAGGCCCACACTAAGTGTTAGGGGCTGTCATGATTCTCATCATCTCATTTTCAGCTCTAATGGGGCCTTTTTGGCAGAGGACCCCAAGAAGCACTGGTTGCACTGCTTCTAAAACTGTGTGAAAATTCGTCATGGATGATCTTCCAAACAAGGCGAGCAAGTTTCCATGCATTTTATAACTCTGTTGGAATGCCAAGTTCAAATACCAGTCGCTTGCCTAAGCAGTTGCTAGATCTTTAAACCTTCTGTCTAGTTAACCTCATACTCTTCTCTGAAAATTGAGGATTGGACTTGAGCTGGGCAGAGTAGTACCTTAACACGTTTTCGATGAGTCTAGAAAACGTACTGTTTTCCATTCTGCATAAACTGTGAGAACACATACTTCAGAAAGCTCCTTCCAATCCTGTTTCCTGAACACCCTCTCAGATGTCCTAGTACCTACATCTCTATGATTCCAAACCATAAGATGAAATGAAATGCATATGCTTGGAAATCTTTCTTTTCTTTTTTTATTTTAAAACCCACTTCTAGTTAGAGCCACTCTCTCAGTGTCTAATATTCCTTGATAAACAAGCTGACCTATGTGGTCTCTATCCTTCAGACTCTTAACCCTGGATTATGGTAAGATCTGGCTGTAGCTGGAGGAAAGGCCTAGAAATACAGTGACGTCATCAGTTTTCCATTATGGGCAATCACCCTGCTTAAACCTCCCTAGTTGTGCATTATCCTTGTTAGCAACTCAAGGACGGGGACTATATCTTATTAATCTTTGTGTCTCAGAATTTAGCACAGTGTATGATATACCAGTTGGAACTCAAGAAATGTTTGCTAACCCAAATTAAACTTTAGAGTGCAAAATGTGGTCTGATCAGATGTTCTCATCATGGAAGTTGCTAGTCGATGTGACTTTGGAAGCGAAATTAGCTTCATCTAAGAGGGTACTATTTAGCATAATAAACTAAACCTGACAGGCATTCCCAGTGCAAGCACCAATTTAGAATGATTTACTTAGGAAAACATAAATGACAGCTGCCACAAGATACATATACCACCTGTGCAACTCTGCCATTCCAGTGTCTGATTTTACTTTGGCTTACAATCAGAAGAGTATAGAAGAGTAGGGTTGTCAAGTATCTGAGAGATTAGCTACCCAATACCCCATTTTAAAGACAGCCCAGGAGCAATAAGTAACTGCCCTCAAGCACAAAGCTAGTTAGTGCCAGAGGTAAGACTCAGCTTTCCAGTCTTCCCACGATACCAAATAGTTTACAGAACATATACTTAAATGGTTGGTCACTAAAGACATTATCCGCATGCAGCATAAGCAGTGATTCAACGCTGGCTGAATATCAGAATCCTGTAGCTTTTAAAGAGGACGCATGCCTGGACCTCATCCTTAAGGATTCTAATAGTGGAGCTTGGGTTTGGTGCAGCTGGATTCCCTGTCAATTTCAGCAATAATCATTTCTAATATTTCAAAAATAACTGCTTCTAAAAGAATATCCAGAATTTTTCTTGTTGTTAGCAAGGGTTCTCGTTAGAGAAACATATTCTAAGAAATTAAGGAACAGACTCCAGGGTCAGTAGACCTGGGTCCTGACAATCATGAACTGGCTTCATATCAAAACTATGACCAAAAGTAAGAGCAGAGATGATTACATCTTTCCAGGGCAAAGGAGGGATATGATGTCTAAGTACTGATGCTTTCAAAGTATTTATTGAGCACCTACTATGTGCTGGCACTGTACAAGGCACTAAGGATACAACTGTGAAAACACACAGGGTCATGGCCCTCATAGAGCTTATTGTCTGCAGAACTCTCTGATATAAAGGGAGCTATAGAAATTGTCAGGTGAGCAATTCTGGGCCAAGTCATATACAAAGACAAGGGATCCTGAAACAGCATGATGTGAACAGAAATGCATGCATTTCCCCACTGATAACTGTAGTGTCTGGGAATGAATAGTGAGACGGCATCGCAGAGAGGACTATCTTTGCTGTGTATGCCAAGAAACTTAAACTTTATCTCATAGGTCAGGTTCTTAGACTTTAAAGTATGAAGTCCTAAAGCTTGTTAAAAATGCAAATTTGCAGACACCATCCCCAGAGAATCTGATTCAGTAGGCTGGAATGGAGCCCTTGGAGATGGCTTTTTAACAATCATGTCAGGATTGTTAAAACAGGTGGTGAGAAACTCTGCTGCCAGTGAAGCAAGATAGTCTCAAGAGCAGCTACACATTTTAGAAAGATCACAGGTCCTGAGCTCAGGTCTCGGGGCTCCAGCCAGATTCAGCTCCCTCTCCACCATTCAGCACCAACTCCCCTATAACTCTTGCTCAAGTCCAGCATTCCCTTCAAACACCCAGAACTCATGCCAACAGCAGCAGCAGCAGGAACAAAAACAGCAAAGAAATTAGATGAATCCTCCAGTGATTAAGAAGTGGCTTTGTCTACACTGCAGTCAAGTCACAGGGGGACTGGAGCATAATTGGAGAATTCCATGGGAAAAAATCCAGACCTATTTTACTGAGTTGGAAAATCTCTCCAGTGAAAAGAGTCAATCCAACAACCTTAGGTAAACACTGACTTAAATTAAAAGATTGCAGTTGAATACAGTAGTTTCTGTGCTTTATCATACTATCAAGGAAGAAACAAAACAAATACTTGGAGACTCAATAAAGCCATTAAAAATTCTGGTCGCTTCTATAAACCCTCAGTGGTTTTCTTCCCCAAGCGATCTTGATTACTATCCAGACCAATGAACTGTGTTTCTAACCATTAGAAAATCAGCAGTCTACTGTGGCATACTGTATGGTGGGAATGATTGGGTTACAATATATTTTTTTTAATGTGAGGTACCAACTCATTATTCCAATATTGTTTAAAAATTAATTAGAACTTTTCAGAATTGTTTTATAATGTCAAGGTTGAATTATTTATCTAAAAGATCTGTAAGGTGACCCTCTTTGCAGAAAGGCTGTGGATTTTTCAGCATTTAATAGTCTAGTGGGGAAGAAAATGAGTAGATTTTTATTTTTATTGCAGAGCTAAAGTACACTCATCGTCTTTTTTATCACTTTAATAGTTCTTTGTGTTGCAGGTAAAGCATTACTAATTCATGTCCAATGAGAAATATACAAGATTTTTGATGATGTAGCAAAAACTAAAAACTAAAGACAATTATCTGAAGGAAAGGGGAGGAATAGGTCAGACCTTTAGGTGAAAACATATAATTCAAGTAAATGGTCAAAAGTACAGCTTGTTTATTTCCTATTAGTCAAAGAGGAATGTCTGTTTCAAATTTCATTCCTTTTTTTGGAAAATTATTTCACAACACAGAATTTTTAGAACACTCCTGCCTTCATTTTATTCCTGCCTAAGGGTAGACAGTGCCATTTACGGTATGTGAATATCAAGCCAGTTCTTGTCAATAATAAAAATAGAATTCCCTCTTGACCCTTCCCCATTCATTTTAGTGAGCAACTTTTATAAAGCATTAAATCAAGGTTAAATTTTCTTGTCAATTCTGATCTTCCCTCAGTTGCTCTAAACCCTTTCAGGAATCCCTTTCCCATGTTGTTTGGTGAACCTTCCTGAAATGATGCTTTATTAAACATCTTAGCAGCAAAAGCAGTTTCAATACAAATGTAATGGCAGTGAGAATATTCTTTATAATAAACCCAGCTTCTGGAGAGGGTGTGGAGAAAAGGGAATCCTCTTGCACTGTGGGTGGGAATGTAAATTGACACAGCCACTATGGAGAACAGTATGGAGGTTCCTTAAAAAAACTAAAAATAGAACTACCATACAACCCAGCAATCCCACTACTGGGCATATACCCTGAGAAAACCATAATTCAAAAAGAATCATGTACCACAATGTTCATTGCAGCACTATTTACAATAAGCAGGACATGGAAGCAACCTAAGTGTCCATCAACAGATGAATGGATAAGGAAGATGTGGCACATATATACAATGGAATATTACTCAGCCATAAAAAGAAACAAAATTTTGTTATTTGTAGTGAGGTGAATGGACCTAGAGTCTGTCATACAGAGTGAGGTAACTCAGAAAGAGAAAAACAAATACCATATGCTAACACATATATAAGGAATCTAAAAAAAAAAAAATGGTTCTGAAGAACTTAGGGGCAGGACAGGAATAAAGACGCAGACATAGAGAATGGACTTAAGGACACAGGGAGGGGGAAGGGTAAGCTGGGACAAAGTAAGAGAGTGGCATGGACATATATACACTACCAAACGTAAAATAGATAGCTAGTGGGAAGCAGCCACATAGCACAGGGAGATCGTCTCGGAGCTTTGTGACCACCTAGAGGTGTGGGATAGGGAGGGTGGGAGGGAGGGAGACGCAAGAGGGAGGGGATGTGGGGATATATGTACGTGTATAGCTGACTCACTGTTGAATCAGCTGATTCACACTCTCTCGTATATGAATAAAAACATAGCTCCTTCAGCTCTCCAAAATGCTTAAATGTCACGTACATTGTATTAT
Source organism: Phocoena sinus (assembly GCF_008692025.1). Taxonomy (NCBI): domain Eukaryota; kingdom Metazoa; phylum Chordata; class Mammalia; order Artiodactyla; family Phocoenidae; genus Phocoena; species Phocoena sinus. Next base: position 66,261,111 of record NC_045763.1, read on the forward strand.
GCATCCACAAGCAGACATTGCTATTACTTCACGTGATCACCAACTGACTCCAAGAGGAGTCACTTCCAGAGAACAGCCGTTATTGTCTGCAGAGCAGGTGAAATTCCTGCTTGGTAGACACCGTTTCTGTGTGACTGCACTACTGAGATTATCCCAACGCCACTTCATAATGTTGTCTTAAATGACTAGGTGGACTCCTGACAACACTGCACCCACATTAATATTCCAAATGGTGTTGAGAGCTCTGTTCACCTGAAAAAATGTGAAGATCCACCCCCCCACACACAAAAGTACTATTATTATGCCATTTTGCAAACATCGTCACAAACAGTAACATGTGATAAAGAAAGCAACTGTTAGTGTGAATTTAAAGAGCTCTGTGTGTGGAGCTCTGGTTCAGCCTCACCCTTTTCCCCACCCACGTGAACACTGTTAGGCCAAAGTAAACATCTCCACCTGGGCTTATGAGCTTGCACTCCTTCCCTGGGATCTTGGTTCTATTATTTCTTCTTTTAGCCTCAATCTCTCCCTCTGCACTGCTTTCCCATCCAAAAATAATCTCTCTCTCTGACCCTGATTTCCCCTTTAAATAACTATCCCATCTCTCCTCTTGCCCTCACTTCACAAATGAGAGGCAAATGCTTAATAAATATTTATGGATTAAATGGGTGAAAAGAAATCTATTTCCCTATTGCTTCATCTCACATGTATTCCTCATTCCACTGCAAACTAATGAAACTACTCAGCCCACTCCTCTACTAAAACTGGTCTCCAGAGGTGGTCAGTAACTCTCTAATTTAAAAAATCCATGAGTTCTCCTTACCCTTCATTCTACTTGACCTCTACACAGCACCTGACATTGCTAACCAACCCTTATTATTAATACTTTCTCTCAAGTTTTCTTGCAATATACTAAGTCTCCTCTTATATGGCCAATCCTCCCAAAACTCATTGATAACACGTTTTCTAACCCTCTCCTCTTTTTTCCTCTATACTCTTCTAATAGGAGATCTCAACCACTGACACAGTTTCAAATACCTTCTCTGTCAGTACCATGCAAACATAATTCTAGTTCTCATTTTTCTTCGACCTCTCAGACTTGCCTTTCTAAATGCCCTTTGAACCTCTCCTCATAGATGTCATGTTGGCACCTCAAACTCAGTAGAACCAAAATAGACTCAATCTCCCCCTCCTCCATCCCTAAGTCTCCCTTTCCTCTGTGTCCCCACCTTAATGAATAGCAGTACCATCCTCCGGGTCACGTAGTTAGAAATTTTAGAGTGCTTTTGGAGGTGAGCATCCCCCTTACCTGCAACTTCCACTCAGCTTCAAGTCCTGTTGATACTGTTTCTGAAATGTCTCTTCATTCTGCCCCATACTTTCTATTCCCCTTGCTACTGTCCTAGTTTAAATTTTTATAATCTCTTAATGAGACCATTACAAAAGCCTATTAATTGATCTCTGTGCTGCCAACCTCACCCTTCTCCAATCCATTTTTTTTTCATACCAACAGACTAAATTCTCTGGAGCAGGAATGTCTTTGTCATCTTTGTATTCCCCTGCGCCATCACTCAATACATATTTGTGGAACTGAACTCCCACTGCCAGCAATTATCTTCCTAAAACAGACGTCTGATCCTGTAAGTTCACTGCCCCCAAATCTTCAATGACTCTTACCACAGAATAAGAGAAAAAACTCCTTAGCATGACATTCAGAGTCCTCTGTGGACTGCTCTGAACCTGTGATTATGTCTGATCTCCCACCATCTACTCGCCACTCCAGACACACAAACTATTTACTCTTTCTACTTATATTTCTAGAATCCACTCTGTATTACTTACATCTATGGTTTGGGATGTCTGTTTTATATCTCTGCCTACTGAAATCCTACTTAACTTTTAAGGTCAAAATAAAATTCCAGGGCTTCCCTGGTGGCGCAGTGGTTGACAGTCCACCTGCCGATGCAGGGGACACGGGTTCGTGCCCCAGTCTGGGAAGATCCCACATGCCAACGGAGCAGCTGGGCCCGTGAGCCATGGCCGCTGAGCCTGCGCGCCCGGAGCCTGTGCTCCGCGACGGGAGAGACCACAACAGTGAGAGGACTGCGTACCACAAAATAAATAAATAAATAAAATGAAATTCCACCTCCTCAATGAAGTTTTCCCCAATTCTTCCTGTAAGGAAGAACTGCTTCCCTCTCTGTGTACCCTAGCACTTTATACCTCCTTATTGCACACAGTGTTCTGTACCCTGCATTACAGGTGTGGACATGAGCGTTTCCTCAACTAGACAAGAACAAGCTGCTCAAGGACAGGATGAATCCCCCACTCTATGCTGATGCCACTGCCTCACAATAGAAAGGATTCAATAAAAGGATTACTGAAGTGACTCAGTAACTCTTGCGTCACTTCATTTTACAAGAGCCCAGTTTAATAATTTTAGTACTATCCTCCCTGCTACTGGCACAATTGGTCCAAAATATTTAAATATATTCCATCTACCCTATGCTAACTCCATCCCAAAAAAGCACTGCTAGTACAAGGTGCTAGGGTTTTAGTTCACTGAAACACATGTCAATTAATGAAAATATTTTAATATATTAATTAAAATATCTATGTAAAGCAAATGACACATGTGGTTTTAACATGGAAATTAAGAATCTTGTCAAGAAATCTGTTTTTGAAGCACTAGTCTTTTACATCAGCATCACTCTGGCCTTTGGAAAGAAAAGCAACCTTCTTTTCTAAGGTCGCCCATTCCAAGGCCCCTGCCATGATCCCTGATTCCAGATACACTAAAAGGATACCACAGTAGTGGCTGTTGACACTTCTTTAATGACTTCTCTATGTACAACAAAGAGTGTTTGCTAAGCAAGAAAATTGGGAAACTATGCTCTCTAAATTCTACTTTCACCTCTGCTTATCTTTTTTTTTAAACATCTTTATTAGAGTATAATTGCTTTACAATGGTGTGTCAGTTTCTGCTTTATAACAAAGTGAATCAGTTATACATATGTCCCCATATCTCTTCCCTCTTGCATCTCCCTCCCTTGCACCCTCCCTATTCCACCCCTCTAGGTGGTCACAAAGCACTGAGCTGATCTCTCTGTGCTATGTAGCTGCTTCCCAATAGCTATCTATTTTACATTTGGTAGTGTATATCTGCTTGTCTCTATATCAGTACCTAACTAATAACACCTATAGTCTCACCCCAAAGGGGACCTGTGGATAAGTAAGATAGGACACAACTCGAGGTGGCTCATCTGCATTGTAGATTTGTTTGCCCTACAAACTATGTTAGGCTTCACATCCCCACATGGAGCTGTAGAAAAAGAGACCTCTTTCATTCCTCTATGTTCAGTAAAGGTGGCTCATTCCTATGGGAGTAAACTCACAGGTGATTTCCCTTCACTTGTTTATGAAAACTTAAGTCTGAAACCCAACACTGGAATAACTGGATTCTATAACACTGACAAGATATGACAAAATAATTAGCAATGTTACTCAGCATTCTTTCAAAGAGACCTTTAAATCACATTTTCTCTTTCCCTCCCAACCCACCCCCTCACACACACACACACACACACACACACACACACACACAATATATCTCTCTCACTCTCTCTCTCTCTCTCTCTCTCTCTCTCTCTCTCTCTCTCTCTCTCTCTCTCTCTCTCTGTCTCTCTCTCTCGCTCTGTCATAAAACTACCACAACCTGATTTGGGCTTAACCTCAAAGAATTTCACCTTTTAAATGCAAGGAGGTTAAATGCAAAATTATAATCACAAATAAGAGTTGCCTTTTAAAATTAAATGCATTATAGCATCTTTAGGTTATCTATTATTTGTGTTCTATAAGAAGTAAAGTGTGAATTTCCTACATTTAAAAAATTTTATTATTTATTTATTTATTTTTTAATACAGCAAGTTCTTATTAGTTATCTATTTTACACATATTAGTGTATATATGTCAATCCCAATCTCCCAATTCATCCTACATTAGTTTTTACTTTGCATCATAATCTTAGAGGAATTAAAAAACATAAACAGTTACATTACAGTTTATAAAATTATATTTGAACATGACACTGAACGTTAACAAATTTCTTATTTTCTGACTATAAAATATCTAATTATCATGATAAAATAGTAAGTTGTAAGTTGGGTTTTTTTAACATGTAAACGTATCCATCTTTGCCATAAAGAATCATCTAGGGCTTCCCTGGTGGCGCAGTGGTTGAGAGTCCGCCTGCCAATGCAGGGGACACGGGTTCGTGCCCCGGTCTGGGAGGATCCCACATGCCGCGGAGCGGCTGGGCCCGTGAGCCATGGCCGCTGAGCCTGCGCGTCCGGAGCCTGTCCTCCGCAACGGGAGAGGCCACAACAGTGAGAGGCCCGCGTAACGCATAAAAAAAAAAAAAAAAAGAATCATCTAATTATAAAAACCTCTCAGTTTGCTTAGTTCAAAGAGAGTGACGGGTGATATTAATTCGCACAAGGACTATAAGTGATGAAACAAATGTGGCTGCCTTCTGTATTACACATGAGCTATTTTAGTTTAAACAGCTTCTAACATGTCACCATTATTGTACTCTTTTTCTATCACTGATTACTTAAAGTTTTCTTCCTCCCAAAAGAACCTTAATCAGCTGTGCTACAGATTTTTCCCAATCCAAACCAAATAATTCACTCAGATACATGCAAGCTCCAAAAGCTTTTTTATTATAGTGGATATTTGAATTTGATATTGGCTCAAAGAAATAGGACCTTTTCTTCTTTTCAATTTGTATTAAGGAATAAAGTTGGATCTATGAGAGAGTGAATCATCTGGATACTCTTATTCACATTTGTATCTTCAGATCCTAGGAAGTTCCAAACCTACAGTAGGCACACAAGACTAATACTTGAGAACTGAAATAATCTATTTATAAAGCAATCAGGTTTGGGTCTTGATATTATGTCATTTCATTTACGGGATAAAAAAGTGATGTGGCTAATTTAAACAAATTTGATAAATAGCACCAGAAATTAAGAGGTACACAAATATATGTAATTCCCCACCTCTCATACAATGAATGAGCCAAGGACACGATCTAATCTCAAAATCTGCATCCATCCTTAGTGGATTGACAGGAGAAGCAAATTTTTATTCTGAATTCTGTACACATCAGTCTCTGATAATATTTACTGAAAGAGCTTGTCTTTGCTGAGAATTGTAAATTTTCATCAAGGTGGCTTCAGTCTCTATCAATGATGTAATAGGGTCCAAGGTGCCAAAGGACCTCTTAAGAATCAGCAATGATAAAGTAGGGTGGTACAAAATCACCAGAATAATTAGCTTCCATTACCATCAGCCAGTATTGATAGGTGGGCAATACTTCTGTTAGGTTCTGAAATTTTACCAGAACCACTGCGAAGGAGCAGTAACTTTTTTGTTGTTGTTGTTGTTGTTTTTGTGGGGTTTTTTGTTTTTTTTGCGGTACGCGGGCCTCTCACCGCCGTGGCCTCTCCCGTCGCGGAGCACAGGCTCCGCATGCGCAGGCCCAGTGGCCACGGCCCACGGGCCCAGCCGCTCCGCAGCACGCAGGATTCCCCCCGGACCGGGGCACGAACCCGCGTCCCCTGAATCGGCAGGCGGACCCCCACCCACTGCGCCACCAGGGAAGCCCGAGCAATAACTTTTTTTCTTTGACTCCAGTACTTCTGAGGGAAGACTGTCAAAAGAGCATCATCTTCCTTGTCAAAAGACCGTGCTCACTAAGAGGAAAGATAAACTGTGTATGAGTGTAATGTTTTTTTATTAATGCATGTTTCTTCTGATTTACTGTTGGTGCTATATTTGTTCCTTTGAATTTCTGAGCTGTATGCTGCAGTGATCCTGAATAAGATTAGCCCCCAGGATGGGCCACTACTGAAGATCTATTTAGCCATCTTTTTATTCACTCTAATACAAAAGAAGTATCTCAGAAAATCAAGCAATTCAAAGCCAAGCTGTTCAACAGGTTATGTTAGAAAACATTTAAGTTGTCATTCAAGTGTGCTGCTAAGAGATAGAAAGAAATAAGAGCTCATCATTGGATTCAGCAATCCGGAAGTCACTGTGATCTTGACTGTGTAGTTTTACTGAAATGATGGGGACGAAAGCCTGATTGGAGTGGCTTCAAGACAAAATGATGGCTTCCAAATAATAGTAAACCAGATTTTCTAAAAGAGCAATTTTGCTACAAACCAAGTAGATCATGAATAATACATAGTGTTTTAAAGAACTGCTGGGTTTGCAGAAACTAAAAAAAAATATCCAAGCATCTCTACCAGAGTAACCAAAACATAAAACAAAACGAAAAAATTCCAAGAGCTGAAACCTAAGTAGGCAGCACTGTGCAATACCAAATAAAAAGAGGGAATGGGTTATGTTGAAGGTAAACAAATGCAAATACCATCACTACTAAGAGCAGCCTAGCTTCAGACCCTCACATCAACCCAAACATCTCAAAGGGACTAAAGTGGTCCCAGGTTAAGAGTACCCTGGGCTCTGAGCAGAAGCAAATACCAATCCTTTCAGGAAAAGAGCACCCCCAATTGATGCTCACAGTACACCCACAAATTAAGATCAAACAAATATGAGCTTACAATTAAATAAAAATTTAAATATTATCAAACACCAAGAGCAACAACCAACCAAAACAATAAATATTAGATTTAGACTCTTCAAAGATTTCAGATACTGAAATCAGTAGTTTAAAAATAGGGAAAAGACTATATAAAAAAACAAAGACATAACAGATAAAAGCATAAAATAAACAGGCAGTAAGAGGTCATAAAAATGACAAAGCAGATTGGAAGAATAACTAACACAACTTTCAGAAATTAAAAACATTATAGTTGATATTAGAAATTCAGTGGATAGGGTAACAACATTATCACGAAGTTGGAGAGAATCAGTGACTAGAAGACAAAAATGAATAGATTATTCAGAATGCAGCACAGAAAAGCAAGATGTATAATATTAAAGAAAGATATAAAAGAAATAAAACACGGAGTAAAAAGAACTAATAATCTTCTAAAGTCCAGAAGAAAAGAATGAGAAAATAAAGAAAAAGCAATACTGGTATTAGAGTAATGACAGAGATTATTCCAAAATTGATAAAATACTTGAATCCACAGATACAGGAAGCAGAATGTCAACCAAGCAGGACAAAAGAAAAACATCCATACTAAGATACACTATACTAGTGGAAATTGAAAAAGTGAAAACAAGGAGATAATCTTAGGGCAGTCGGAAAGAACAAAGATGTTACCTGAGGCTTGACAACAAGCTTCTGATCAGAAAAACTGAAGCCAAGGAGAGAGAGGGGAAATGTATTCAAGAAAGCACTGAAAAGGGACTTCTCTTGCGGCCCAGTGGTTAAGACTCCGTGCTTCCACTGCATGGGGCGCAGGTTCAACCCCTGGTCGGGGAACTAAGATCACACATGCCAAAAAAAAAAAAAACCGCCGGAAAAAAAAGCCAACAAAGAATTATGAACCCATTCATTTATTCATATTTGTTTAGCAGCGACTATGTGTCAGGAACAGAAAAAAACATTGCCTTCATGGAACTTATAGTAGTGGGGACAGATATAAGTGATATAATTAAATATGTCAATTGTTATGAAGAAAAATAAAGCAGGAAAGGGGATGGTGGTACCAGGGAAGGAAGAATTTGCAATTTTTAATATGAAGAGCTGGGAAGGTTTCACTGAAAAAGTGATATTTGAGCAAAGACCTGAGAAGAGTAAGGTCAGGGCTGGGGTGGGGGGCCTAAATAGATAGCTATGAAGAAAGCATTACAGGGAGAGATGGCAAGTTGAAAGGCCATGCAATAGCTCAAAGACATGTTTAAAGAACAGCAAGGGTGACAATGTGGCTACAGCAATGGGAGCGATAGAATGCCAAGAAATGAGGTTGGAGAGATAGAGCTAGGGAAAGGCATATTACCTGGAACCTTCCAGATTGACTGTTAGAACTTGGGCTTTTACTCCAAATCAAACAGAAAGCAAAAAAAAAAAAAAAAACCAGAAAGCTATTAGAGAGTTCTGAGCAGAGTCATCTCATGATCTGATTTACATTTTTAAAGGGGGACTTCAACGAGAAAAGATTATAAGAAGGCAAGGGGAAAATCCAGAAAACCAAGTTGGGAAGCTACATCAGTGATCCAGGTGAAAGAGCATGGTGGCATGTACAAAGGTAGTAGCAAGGCAGATGGTGAGGAGTAGTCAGATTTGAAGGAGAGTCAAAAGGATTTGGTGCAGTTTTTTTTTCTTTTTTTTTTTTTTTTGTGGTCGCAGGCCTCTCACTGTTGTGGCCTCTCCCGTTGCGGAGCACAGGCTCCGGACGCGCAGGCTCAGCGGCCATGGCTCACAGGCCCAGCCGCTCCGCGGCATGTGGGATCCTCCCGGACCGGGGCACGAACCCGTGTCCCCTGCATTGGCAGGCAGACTCTCAACCACTGCGCCACCAGGGAAGCCCTTGGTGCAGTTTTAAAATGGTTTATAACACAGGGGAGTTTCAGATGGATAACTGGAAGGATGCAGTTGATATTCACTCTAAGGAGCCAAACTGAGTAGAACAAGCTTGGAGGGAAGATCAGGAGGTCAGTTTAAAACATGCTAAGTTTGAAATATGTATGACTCATATGGGGATATCAGAGTGGATACAGGAGTCTGGAGTTCATTCATAAGGTTTGGAATGGAGACATAAATTTGGGAGTCAGAAGTAAATTAATAGTATAGAAAGTCATGAAATTAGACAAGATTCAAAGACGAAACCCTAGGACACTCCAAAATTAAGAGGTTAGAGGGATCCAGAACCATAAACATTGGAGATTGTGTTAGAGCAGTGGGTTAGGCAGGAGGAAAACAAGGAGAATATGGTTTCCTGAAAGCAAGTTAAAGAAGTTGCTTTAAGGAAAACTATCTTTCAAGGATTAGGAACAAACAAAGACATTTTCAGATAATGGGTAACTTGAATTTATCAGAAATAGTCCTTCAATAAAGGAATTTCAGGAAGCAAAGAAATCATCTCTTAAGGAAACACTGAGATTTAAGAAGGAATAGCAAGTGATGATACTCCGAAATTTTACTGTAAACAAGTATAAAATGATGATAATAATGCACAGTATCTGGAGTTCAAAATTTAAAACAGCAGAACTAAAATTCTGGACAATAGCACATATGACACAAGAAAGTTAATTAGAGTTAATCCTCTAGGATCGTTGAATTGTTAAGGAGGGTTTTAAGATTTTAAATTACCTTAAGACATACAGACGGCCAAAAAGCACATGAAAAGATGCTCAGTATCACTAACTGATACTGAGCTGCATGAGCTGCTTGTATATTTTGGAGATTAATCCTTTGTCAGTTGCTTCATTTGCAAATATTTTCTCCCATTCTGAGGGTTGTCTTTTCATCTTGTTTATGGTTTCCTTTTCTGTGCAAAAGCTTTTAAGTTTCATTAGATCCCATTTGTTTATTTTTGTTTTTATTTCCATTTCTCTAGGAGGTGGGTCAAAAAGGATCTTGCTGTGATTTATGTCATAGACTGTTATGCCTATGTTTTCCTCTTATTGTTTTATAGTGTCTGGCCTTACATTTAGGTCTTTAATCCATTTTGAGTTTATTTTTGTGTATGGTGTTAGGGAGTGTTCTAATTTCATTCTTTTACATATTGCTGTCCAGTTTTCCCAGCACCACTTATTGAAGAGACTGTCTTTTCTCCATTGTATATCCTTGCCTCCTTTGTCAAAGCTAAGGTGATCAAAAAAAAAAAAAAAAAAGATAAGGTGATCATATGTGCATGGGTTTATCTCTGGGCTTTCTATCCTGTACCATTGATCTATATTTCTGTTTTTTGCCAGTACCATGCTGTCTTGATTATTGTAGATTTGTAGTATAGTCTGAAGTCAGGGAGCCTGCTTACTCCAGCTCCATTTTTCTTTCTCAAGATTGCTTTGGCTGTTTGGGGTCGTCTGTGTTTCCATATAAATTGTAAAATTTCTTGTTCTAGTTCTGTGAAAAATGCCATTGGTAGTTTGATAGGAATTGCATTGAATCTGTAGATTGCTTTGGGTAGTATAGTCATTTTCACAATGCTGATTCTTCCAATCCAGGAACATGGTATATCTCTCCATCTGTTTATATCATCTTTGATTTCTTTCATCAGTGTCTTGTAGTTTTCTGAGTACAGGTCTTTTACCTCCTTAGCTAGGTTTATTCCTAGGTATTTTATTCATTTTGTTGCAATGGTGAATGGGAGTGTTTCCTTAATTTCTCTTTCTGATATTTTGTTGTTAGTGTATAGGAATGCAAGAGACTCCTGTGCATTAATTATGTATCCTGCAACCTTACCAAATTCATTGATTAGTTCTAGTAGTTTTCTGGTGGCATCTTTAGGATTATCCATGTATAGTACCATGTCATTGGCAAAGAGTGATAGTTTCACTTCTTCTTTTCCAATTTGTATTCCTTTTATTTCTTTTCTTCTCTGATTGCCGTGGCTAGGACTTCCAATACTGTGGTGAATAATAGTGGCGAGAGTGGACATCCTTCACTTGTTCCTGATCTTAGAGGAAATGCTTTCACTTTTTCACCATTGAGAATGATGTTTGCTGTGGGTTTGTCATATATGGCCTTTATTATGTTGAGGTAGGTTCCCTCTATGCCCACTTTCTGGAGAGTTTTTATCATAAAAGGGGGTTGAATTTTGTCAAAAGCTTTTTCTGCATCTATTGAGATGATCATATGGTTTTTATTTTTAATTGGTTAATATGGTGTATCACATTGATTGTTTTGCGTATACTGAAAAATCCTTGCATCCCTGGGATAAACCCCACTTGATCATAGTGTATGATCCTTTTAATGTGCTGTTGGATTCTGTTTGCTAGTACTTTGTTGAGGACTTTTGCATCTATGTTCATCAGTGATATTGGTCTGTAATTTTCTTTTTTGTGTGATATCTTTGTCTGGTTTTGGTATCACGGTGATGGTGGCCTTGTAGAATGAGTTTGGGAGTGTTCCTCCATCTACAATTTTTTGGAAGAGTTTGAGAAGGATAGGAGTTAACTCTTCTCTAAATGTTTGATAGAATTTGCCTGTGAAGCCATCTGGTCCTGGACTTTTGTTTGTTGGAAGATTTTTAATTAAAGTTTCAATTTCATTGCCTGTGATTGGTCTGTTTATATTTTCTAATTCTTCCTGGTTTGATCTTGGAAACTTGTACCTTTCCAAGAATTTGTCCATTTCTTCCAGGTTGTCCACTTTATTGGATATATAGTTGCTTGTCTCTTATGATCTTTTGTATTTTTGTGGTGTCAGTTTTAATCTCTCCTTTTTCATTTCAATTTTATTGATTTGGGTCCTCTCCCTTTTTTTCTTGATGAGTCTGGCTAAAGGTTTATCAATTTTAACTTCTCAAAGAACCAATTTTTAGTTTTATTGATCTTTGCTATTTTTTTTCAGTTCTATTTCATTTATTTCTATGATTTCTTTCCTTCTACTAACTTTGGGTTTTCTTTGTTCTTCTTTTTCTAGTTGCTTTAGGTGTAAGGTTAGATTGTTTGAGATTTTTCTTGTTTCTTGAGTTGAGCTTGAATTGCTATAAACTTCCCTCTTAGAATAGCTTTTGCTGTGTCCCATAGGTTTTGGTCGTCGTGTTTTCATTGTCATTTGTTTCTAGGTATTTTTTTATTCCTTCTTTGATTTCTTCAGTGATCTCTTGGTTACTTAGCAGAGCACTGTTCAGCCTCCAGGTATTTGTGTTTTTTACAATTTTTTTCCTCTAATTGATTTCTAATCTCATAGCATTGTGGTTGGAAAAGATGCTTGACACGAATTCAATTTTCTTAACTTTTCCAAGGCTTGATTTGTGACCCAAGATGTGATCTATTCTGGAGAACGTTCTGTGCGCACTTGAGAAGAAAGTGTATTCTTCCGCTTTTGCGTGGAATTTCATAAAAATATCTATTAAGACTATCTGGTCTGTTGTGTCATTCAGAGCTTCTGTTTCCTTATTTTCTGTCTGGATGATCTATTGGTGTGAATGGGGTGTTAAAGTCCCCCACTATTATTGTTTTACTGTTGATTTCCCCTTTTATGGCTGTTAGCATTTGCCTTATGTATTGAGGTGCTCCTATGTTGGGTGCATATCTATTTATAATTGTTATGTTTTCTTCTTGGATTGATCCCTTGATCATCATGTAGTGTCCCTCCTTATCTCTGTAACAGTCTTTATTTTAAAGTCTATTTTATCTGATATGAGTATTGCTATTCCAGCTTTCTTGGGATTTCCATTTGCATGGAATATCTTTTTCCATCCCCTCACTTTACATCTGTATGTGTCCCTAGGTCTGAAGTGGTTTTCTTGTAGACAGCATATATAAGGGTCTTGTTTTTTGTATCCATTCAGCCAGTCTGTGTCTTTTGGTTGGAGGATTTATTCCATTTACATTCAAGGTGATTATTAACATGTACATTCCTATTACCATTTTCTTGATTTAGGTTTGTTTTTATGGATCTTTTTCTTCTCTTGTGTTTCCTGCCTAAAGAAGTTCCTTTAGCATTTGTTGTAAAGCTGGTTTGGTGTTGCTGAATTTTCATAGCTTTTGCTTGTCTGTAAAGCTTTTGATTTCTCTGTCAAATTTGAATGAGATCCTTGCTGGGTAGAGTAATCTTGCTTGTAGGTTTTTCCCTTTCATCACATTAAATATATCCTGCCTCTCCCTTCTGTCCTGTATGGGGATTCCCCTGTATGTTATTTTTTGCTTTTCCCTTGCTGATTTTAATATTTTTTCTTTGAATTTAATTTTTATTAGTTTGATCAATATGTGTCTTGTTGTCTTTCTCCTGGGGTTTATCCTGTATGGGACTCTCTGGGCTTCCTGGGCTTGAGTGGCTGTTTCCCTTCCCATGTTAGTGAAGTTTTCAACTATAATCTCTTCAAATATTTTCTCAGACACTTTCTCTTTCTCTTGTTCTTCTGGGACCCTTATAATTCGAACGTTTGTGTGTTTCGTGGTGTCCCAGATGTCTCTGAGTCTGTCCTCAATTTTTTTTTTTTTTTTTTTTTTTTTTTTTATGCGTTACGCGGGCCTCTCACTGTCGTGGCCCCTCCCGTTGCGGAGGACAGGCTCCGGACGCGCAGGCCCAGCGGCCATGGCTCGCGGGCCCAGCCGCTCCGCGGCACGTGGGATCTTCCCAGACCGGGGCACGAACCCGCGTCCCCTGCATCGGCAGGCGGACTCTCAACCACTGCGCCACCAGGGAAGCCCTGTCCTCAATTTTTTTCATTCTTTTTTCTTTATTCTGCTCCTCAGCAGTTATTTCCACCATTTTATCTTCCAGCTTACTTATCCGTTATTCTGCTATTGATTCCTTCTAGAGTATTTTTAATTTCAGTTATTGTGTTGTTCATCACTGTTTGTTTGCTCTTTAGTTCTTCTAGCTCCTTGTTAAACATTTGTTGTATTTTCTCCATTCTGTTTCTGAGATTTTGGCTCATCTTTACTACCATTACTCTGAATTCTTTTTCAGGTAGGTTAACTATTTTGTCTTCATTTATTTGGTCTTGTAGGTTTTTACCTTGCTCCTTCGTCTATAACATATTTTTTTGAGGCAGACAGCACTGGAGTTTGCAGGCAGTTGGGTAGAGCCAGGTCCTGGTGCTGAGATGAGGACCTCTAGGAGGCCTCACTCCAATTAATATTCCCTGGGGTCTGAGGTTCTCTGTTAGTCCAGCAGTTTGGACTCAGCGCTGCGAGCAGAAGAGCTCAGGCCCGACCCCCAGCCTGGGAACCAAGATCCCGCAAGCCGTGTGGCATGGCAAAAGAAAAGAAAAAAAGGAGCAGTACAATAACAATAAATAAAATAAAATTAGAAGGATAAAAAATATATTAGGAAAAATAAAAATATAATTGAAACAACAGGTCACTGGGGGTTCCTCCCATCCCCTTAGTTGTCCGTGGTCTCCCACTGGTGCCTGGTAGGTGCCCTAGTTGTGTGGAGACGTGAGTCCCGCAACCTCCTACTCTGCCATCTTGACACCACCCCCTCCATTTTAGTTCTTAAATTGGGTTCTAGTTGCTCAGTTGTTCATATAATGATTTATATCTTATATATGTTAAAACAATCTTTTGTATATATCAAATATTACATTATAAAGATATTTTTAAAAGAGAGAGAAAAGGAGGTGAGGACATGGAAATAGCAAATGCAGACATCTTACCTAGAGTTTTACTATAAAGAGAAGAACTGAAAGGGTTAAAGGCAGAAGGGCACATGGGAATAAGAAAGAATTCAACTTTTTGGTTTTATTTTTTAATATGGGAGAAAAATACAGCATGCTCTTATACTAGTAGAAATGATACAAGCAACATGGGAATGACTGATGATGCAAGAGAGAAAAAGAGGATAATTACAAGAGCAGAGTCCTTGGATAGGAAAAAGGAAATCTGATCCAGCACATAAGTGGAGGGGTCCATCTTACAATACAGCTGAGAAAGTTCACTTGTTTTAATAGATGGGAAGGCAGAGTAGATAGTTAATATATCTGTTGATGGAAAGATGATGAAGTTCTCTTCTGAGTAGTTCTATTTTCTCTGTGAAATATGCAGCACAGTTATGCTGATAGTCGTTGAGGTGGAGTGAAGCAGGGAGCACTGGAGTTTTGAGAAGACAGAAGATGAGAAATTAACTTTAAGAGAAGGAGAGCAAACTGAACAAGGAAATGTAATGGGACATCCTCCTTCTTGATGCACATTCTATTGATTTTCTCCTACCTCACTGAGCATTCCTTATCATTCTCCTTTGCTAGATTTTTATCCTCTTCCTGACCTCTAAATATCGGACTGCCTGAGCTCAGTCCTCAGATACATTCTCTCCACTATGTTTCTATGTGAGCTCACCTAGTCCCATGGCTTTAAATATCATCCACATGCTAAAGACTCACAAATTGCTATCTGCAGCTCCTAACCTCTTCCAGGAGCTCCAGACTTGTATATCCAACTGCTCATGTGATGTTTACACTTAGATGTCCAAAAGGCATGTTCAACATGTCCAAAACAAAGTTTTTATTTTTCTGCCCTTCCTCTTTCTACTCAGTCTTCTACAGCTCAGTAGATGGCACCAACTACTCATCCAGTTGCCCAGAGCAGAAACCTAGTTTTTTCCTTGATTTATCTTCTTCTCATACCTCATACCCAATCCATCAGCAACTTATATTTCTACCTATAAAATATAATCCTTTTCAAATCCGTTTCAAATCCCAAATCTAATCCTTCTCACCACTACCCTGTAGTAGTGCTGTAAGGCACTATCATTTCTTCTCCACATCATTCCAATAGCTTCTCTGCCTCCAAAGTAGCTCCACTCCCACCCCCAGTCCATTCTCCACATGCAGCCAGAGTGATCTTTTAAAAGCATACATCAATCCAAATGTCTATCAACAGAAGAATGGATAAAGGAGATGTGGTGCATATGGACAATGGAATACTCAACCATAAAAAAGAATGAAGTAATGCCGTTTGCAGCAACATGGATGGACCTACAGATTGTCAAACTGAGTGAAGTAAGTCAGAAAGAGAAAGACAAATATCATGTGATATTGCTTATGTGTGGAATCTAAAAAAAATGGTACAAATGAACTTATTTACAAAACAGAGTCACAAATGTAAAAACTTATGGTTACAGTGGGGGAGGGATAAATTGGGAGATTGGGATTGACGCATACACACTACTGTATATAATATAGATAACTAAAAATGACCTACTGTATAGCACAGGGAACTCAGTACTCTGTAATGACCTACATGGGAAAAGAATCTAAAAAAGAGTGGATATATGTATATGTATAACTAATTCACTTTGCTATACAGCAGAAACTAACACATTGTAAATCACCCATACTCCAATAAAAATTTTAAAAAATAGTAAAAGCATAATTCAGATTACATACCCTCATGCTTAAATCTTCCCACGTTATATATTGCATTCAGTACAAAATCCAGAGTCCTCACTCTGTTTATCTGGCCCTACATGATCTGGCCTTGGCTAGCTCCTTAACTACATCTCTCCATCACTCCCCCCACCTCTAAATTTGCTTCAGCCACATCAGAACTCTTAGCATTTCTAGCAGGTGTCAAGCTCATCTCTACTTCAGGGTCTTTGCATTGACTTTCAGTGGTGCCTCAGAAATTTTTAGGTTATTCATTCTTTTCATTAGAGTCCCAGTTAAATATCACCTCTTGAAGCTGGTATTTTTATCCAAAAGAGCCCTACCCTCTTCAACTCTATAATCTCCTTTATTTTTTCTAGATTGCATGAATGACATTCTGTTTTATATACTTTTTGTGTGTCTCTCCCACTAGAACTAAAGTTCTCTGAAGGCAGAGACTGCCTTGCTCGCCATTGTTAACTGTGAATAGTGGCCAGCAAAAAATTTTTGTTGGTTGAATAAGTTCAAGCTCATTTCAAATAGCTTTGGAAATCACAATTAAATTCTCTTTCTACTTGGTAAATCTATCTTTTAAGTAATTTTGTTTGCATCAAGTTTATGGATTTATGGATTGTTGCACACTCTAAGGTCAGCTTGCTTTCTAGTAGAAGAATAATCGTTTCTTAAATTGACTTTCCAATGTGTAAAATAACACTCACTGAAAGATTTGGAAGTAAAGTACCTACAGAAATCACCATTTAGATGCAATTAGCTCATTCATTGCCATCATTTCAAATAGATTATAGTACTACCTTATTTGATAATGAACTTCCATTTACCATAAGAAAGCATAGTTCTGTGAAAGGTACCCTGGACTAGAAATTAAAACATTCAGAGTAGACAGCTTATTTAGTCCCTGATTAGTATATAAACCTAGAAAAGCTTCTGTTGCTTAATTCCATTGCCTCATCCGTTAAGTAGGAACAGATATGCCCTAATATACTTTCAAAGAATTCTCTATGGATAAGCATGAAGGAGTAGAATTGTTGAAATAGGAGCTGTAAAATATTCTTTTTATCAAAATTATTACAGAAATTATTGAGATCCTTCATTGATTTCTATCTTTTTGAGTTTATAGGAAAAGTTCATAAAACTCCAAGTTATAGATTTTGTAAGGTAGGAATAATTCTCATAGCAATAAACCACTTTTTTACCTAGTTTTAGCTTCTACTACTTTGAAAATAATTATGTCTCTGTATAAATAATATAGG
Organism: Phocoena sinus; assembly: GCF_008692025.1. Classification (NCBI taxonomy): domain Eukaryota; kingdom Metazoa; phylum Chordata; class Mammalia; order Artiodactyla; family Phocoenidae; genus Phocoena; species Phocoena sinus. The sequence goes on from NC_045763.1 coordinate 66,278,344, forward strand.
AAGTGTATTGACAGAAATATATTTTAGTTATCTTTGAGGCAGCATAGAAAATAAGAGATGCTAAAATCTGCATGTGGGTGGCTGCCCTGATTTTCGAAAGGAAAGAGGATGGTTTCTGTATATTGAGTATAGTTTATATTCCAAACAAAATTATTAAGTGGATTATTAAGTGCAGAGCATATAAACCCTTCTTAAAAATTAAAGTGATGATTTCTAGAGACCCTCATAGGTAAACTAAAAAATAAACTCATTCTTTTGTTTTTTTTTTTAAGATATCTTTTTAAAAATATATATTTATTTATTTGGTTGTTCCAGGTCTTAGTTGCAGCAGGCGGGCTCCTTAGTTGTGGCATATGAACTCTTGGTTGTGGCATGCATATGGGATCTATTTCCCTGACCAGGGATTGAACCCAGGCCCCCTGCATTGGGAGCTTAGAGTCTTACCCACTGCACCACCAGGGAAGTCCCTAAACTCATAAGTTAACCTCATTTTCTTTCTTTTCTCTCCTCCTCTTTATCTGTTTGTTCTTTGTTGTCTAAGCAGATGGATAAGTCAGCTCAAGGCTATGGAAATAAATATACCTAGGGTTCAGCAAGTCAGTTTTGCTTTTCATTATACCTTAATAGTTTCAGAAATATGAGCTGTGTGATAGCACAATTAGATAAAATTATAACTGGCAAAGTTTAATCTCATAAAAAAATAAATCTGTGATAACTCAGGGAGAGGTAAATAGTTTTGAAACATTTTTATCAATTATTCAAGTTAAGATATAACAATAATATTTAATCAAATATGTAAATGATTCAAAGCTGAAAGAGGTAATAAATGTTTCTCATCTCAGTGAATGACATCACCATCCATCCAATTCAGTCCCCTCTCATCACCTGGAATAATTAAGCTAAATTGCTGAAACAAATCCATCCAAAAACACAGTGGCTCAACGAAGATAGGAAATGATCTTCATAATGCATAAAAATGCAAAAGTGAGTAGAATAAAGCCAGTGGGGAGGCTCTGCTCCTCAAGGTCATTCAAGAACCTAGGTTTCTTCTGCCAGCCCTTAAGTTGATGCTCAAGCCTCCATGGATGGAAACTGGATCATCAGTACCACATCCATGTTCCAGCCCATGAACAGGGCTTAGAGTCCAGGGCAAGCAGCCTTAACTTTTAGGAAGGGACTTGGTTGTTGGCCCAAATTTAGTCCATGGTTACATGTAACTGAAAGAGAGCCTGACAAAAGACTCTAGCTGGGTTGTCATGTGTATGGCTCAAACTCAGGATGGGACAGGTGATACCATCTCTAGAAGGAATGAAGGGAAAATGGATACAGGGAACAATGAGTGGTTTCTGCCTTGCACGCCCCAAAATGCAATCTATCACCAAATTAAGTCTGTTTGCCTCTTATATATTTCACAAAAACACCCTTTTGCCCATTTATCTCCATCTTTACTGTCACAGCCGTTGTCTGAGATATCATCACATCTCACCTGTTTTACTGCAATAGCCTCTTAACTGGTCTCCCTGCATTCACACTAGCCTTTGCTCCCAAATCAATTGTCTTCATTTCAGTCAAAGGGATCATTTTAAAATGCAAATTTAATCATGTCGTAACTATGATTAAAATCTTTCAATTGCTTCCCATTGCTCTTAGGAATCATTAACAAGGACTCTAAAGTCTCACATATTTGACCCTATTTTTCTCATATTTGATCTAAATTTCTCTATATTTGGCTGATACTCTTCATAAGTGTTTACCTTTCTTATTTTCACTTGAACATAGTATTTTCTTCCCTGATTTTTATTCTTTGGGGATTTAGGGGAGGGTTAGTTTGTTTTATTGTTTTTATGAGTTTCAGGGAGGAAAGTAGCATTCAAATGGCTTTACTCCACCATCTTTAAGTAGAAGTGTCTGTAGCTATGAGTAAATGTTAACATGTGGAAGATGTGTCTGTTTATTCTGTGGCTTCATACCCCAGGAGAATGCTCATCCTAGTTTAAGAAGCACCTTACAGGCTATTAAGAGAAGTTCTCCCCAACAAAGCAGAGAATATCACAAAATACACTAATTATCTGTGGCTTCACCAATAGGCCCACACATTTTCTAATGAGAGAAACCACCTATTAGAGCACACATGGGGGAAACAACATAGATCCTCAAGCCTATGAATAAGCACAGGTCTAAGATTATGGAACTGCGAATGCTGCCTGTTTGCCAAGACTCTTGCCTCCAATTGCTTTTCTCCAAAAACTGTATAAACACCTGGCATCGTGACAGGCACATATTAGGTTCTCAAACTGTTAATCCTCTTTTCTCCTTTTCATGCAAGAAGGAAAAAAAAATGTTTGTAAAGAAAGCTTTATTAAGTACCCACCAAATGCTAGGCATGGTGAGAGATACCAGAGGTCTCAGTCTAGTGGGGAAGAAAGACAAGTAAACCCAAAAGGACAATCAGTACAAACAGTACTGTGATAGCAGAGGATGCTTTAGGAAAATAAAAGTAGACCTTCTAATCTGTCATAAAATGGGAAGGTCAAGGAGGAGGAATGGGGGCTTCCTAGAGCAGGAGATGCCCAAGTCATACTGTCAGACTTACAGAACAAATAGTTACAAACCACACAGAGAAGCAGGAAGAAAAGTATTCCCAGGAACGGAACAGTAACATTCCTATAAACAGTCTAGAGATTAGACCATGGAATATTCAAAGAACTTTAAGTTCAGTGAGATGGAACAACAGAATGGGAAGAAAACGGCATGAAATGAAGTTGGAGAAGAATCAGGGACCATATCCTTTGATTCAATCCAACAAACATTTATTGAGCACCTACCATTTACTGAGCACTGAGAATACAAAGACTAAGATATAGTCCCTACTCTCAATAAGTTTATAATCTAGTGAATGAAACCCAACACATAAACAGGGAATTTCAACATTATGTGATAAGTGAAATCATAGAGAAGGGCACTTAACTCACCCTAGGAGAGTTAAGAAAATACTCACCTTAGCCAAGTCTTAAAAAATGGGAAAGAGGGCTTCCCTGGTGGCACAGTGGTTGAGTCCGCCTGCCCATGTAGGGGACACGGGTTCGTGTCCCGGTCCGGGAAGATCCCACATGCCGTGGAGCGGCTGGGCCCGTGAGCCATGGCCGCTGAGCCTATGTGTCCGGAGCCTGTGCTCTGCAACGAGAGAGGCCACAACAGAGAGAGGCCTGTGTACCGCAAAAAAAAAAAAAAAGGGAAAGAGATAAACAAAGGATGGTGCCATAGGAGTTAGAAAAAGTATTTCTGGCAGAAGAAAAAATAAGTGCAGGCTTGGGGTGATAAATGTCATGTTGTGTAGGATGCCAAGCAAACGTAAGTAGTTCAGTGTTTCTGGGGTACAAACCATGAAACAAACGTTTAGCCTTGAGACTGGAGGGAAAAGAAAGAGGAATTAATGCCCTACTAAGAACCTTAAGTTTTATGCTATAGGTGACACAGAACTACTGAAGAGTTTTGATCTGGGAGAAACGTACAATTATAGGCTGATCACTCTGATAATAGCATTGATAATGGACTTAAGGGAGAACAATAAGAAAGCTATCGCAGTAGTCCAATAAAGAGGTTCTGAGGGCTTGAACTAAGGTAGTTACATTATAGATGAATAGAGATGGAAATAAACTTAACAGATGGGGAGGTGAAATAAGAAGAGTTTATTGGTTAGAAATATGCAAATATGAGGGAAAAGAAATCAAGGATGACAACTAGTTTTCCAAAAATTAAGGAAGGAAATGCCTATTACATGCTGAACTTGTTTAAATTATATTTACTTATATTAGTCTGTAATCATAGTGAAGAAAGGGACTATGTTATTTACCATTGCATTTCCAGTGCCAAGGCCAATGCCTTCATAAAGTATGCACTCAAAAAATATATGTGGAATTAATGAGAAAAAGCAAAGGGCTGGTGGAAACGATGAGTTTGGTATTGAACATAATGAGCTTGAAGATATCTGTGAAATTTCCAAGTAGAAATTTCCAGTTGAAAATAATGTAGGTTTAGAGCTCAGGAAAGAGGTCCAAGAGAAAGATAGAAAATTAGATGCCATCTGAATAGGTGAAGCTGTGGGAATGGATGAGCTTACAAAGTGAGAGGAGATATTGGCAAAGGATAGTCCCCTGGGGTTTCACTTAAATAAAAGTTTCATTTTATTTGACCCAAGGATAAGGAAAGGTGAACAAATCATGCAAATCAAGACCCAAGAATTGTAAGGACCATCCACTCTGCACTCACTTTCTCAACCAGGAAATTCAGCAGTTTTCAGAAGATATGTGACTTGCCCAAGTGACATAGCAGCCAGCACCGAAGTAACACAGCCCAGGTGCTTTGATTAGAAATGGAATACCTTTCCATTACTATTATTATTGTTGTTCTTTTTATTCCAGAATATCACCGCACCATCATTAGAACTTTCAATGCACAAGGCAGGGGCAACAGTCATGGTCTTTAAGGTGCCTAGAACCCTTTAAATGTTCACCCAATATCACAGTAATTGTAACTTTAAAACATTCTTCTTATACATAAGTAGTGCTCAAGCATTCCTCTGAAACCCAAGCCATATAAGTATGAAATAATTCTTGCGAGAGTTGATTTTATAACTGGATTGTTCAGGTAGCAGGTGTTCTTGAGAGTAAGGGCAGCTGTATTAAAATTAACAGCTCTATATGCACAGAACATAAACTATACAAATCGGCCTCACCAAATATAAATTCTCTGAGCTCTTCTCTCCATTTGAATGAGCACTGCAGCAGCAGCTCTGAACATTTGCCGTTAAACTCTGTAATGCTAGCTACAAACAGGGTTTGTAACGTTATGATAATGAGAAGCCGTATTTTAAAAGAGATCATTATTAAAGTGCTCTGCCTTAATTTGGAGTTGCCTTCCTATTTCCGCCCAACTTTATTTGGAATGAGTTGCAATTTCTAACCTACGACCAGTAACAGAAGCTCTATGTGATTAAGACAATAAATATATTCACAAAATGTAAACGCAGCCTTTGGGGCTTTAAACATCTGCTCTGAAAATAAAACTTTTACAAACACACAGTCGTGGGCAAAATGAAACCTTTCTTCCAAGACTTTTTTTTATGGAACTGAAAGGTCTGAAATACAAATAGTGGTCTCTTCCCAAACACAACGTGCAGATTTAAGCTAATTCACATGTGACATTGGTCAATTATCTGAGTCTTTATACAGTTGCAGGGCACTCAGAGTCCTTTGGACTGCTTTACACAAAATTTTTCAATGGGGCTAAAACTCTGCATTCAAGATTTCAGTTATAACAAGGTCTAGATACTGAAATTGAAATATCCAAAATCTGTTAGATTTATTAGTTTTTTCTTTTATGGCCAATGTTCTCACAATAGGAGCAACCTCATGTCAACATTTAGTAAATCTTTGACCCATTTCATTTTCCTACCCTAGAAATGTAAGACAGGTGAAGAAACAGCTTGTATTCAACTCTCTCAGTTGGATAACTCGTTCAGTATCAGCCAGGAATTTGAAGGGTTTTTCCATCCCTACATACCTCATTATCTCCTTTAAAATCAATCTGACATCCTTGGAAAATTACGTAAAATATGGGAAAAGTTTTACAGATATTTATCAACACAACATCAATAATAGAGAAAAAAACTAGAAGCAGCCCAATGTCCAAGAATAAGGGAATGATTACTTAAAGGCTGATATATTGATTAAATACAGTATCACACACCATTTAGAAACACAGTTACACAGATTATATAGCTACATGAAAAATGCTGCTGGTATAACAAGTCTGCACATAAAACAAAAGAAGTCCATTCTCTGATGCTTTAATTGAATTCACAGAGAGTAAAGTACATCACTACTATATATCATGTTTGAAAACAGTTTTTAAATTGTTCCCTAATAGTTTTCATCTCTGACAGTTTGCACCTGCACCCTTCTATCCATGAGACAATACTATTTAGGTAAGCTCCTTCACACATATTATTTTATTGAATCCTTTAAAAATCCAAAAAGGTAAATAACGTTATTAGCTCACTAGGGTAGTTATTATTAATATTATTATGAGTGGTTTACCCCTAAGACATTAGGTATACTTAATTGCCTTTTAAGGATCCCACTGCTACAAGTCAACCAGTCACCAAGTATTACTTGCTACACTGACTAAATACCTCCTTTTCTAGCAAAAGGAAATTCTAGATCAGCCCTGTCCAACTGAAATATAATGCAAGGCACACATGTAAGCCATGTATGTAATTTTAAGTTTTCTAGTAACTGCATTAAAAAAGTAAAAAGAAATAGATGAAATTGATTTTAATATCTTTAATTTAACCCGGTATGTCCCAAATATCATCAATTTCAAGTTGTAATCAATATTAAAATTACTAATGAAATACTTTTAAGTCTTTTTTTACTAAGTCTTTGAAGTCTACCCTGTGTTTTACATTTATAGCTCATCTCAATTCAGATTCACCACATTTGAGGTGCTCAGTAGCCACACATGGCTAGGAGCTTCCGTCTTGGACAGCACAGCTGAAGACTGAGTGACTGATGACAGAATGTTGAAAATACTTGTGTAAGGTATACTGCAACATAATAAGCATTACCCTGTAACACCATGTGCCATTTAAGACAATAATACCATTTATGTAATTCAAAAGTAGATTTTATTACCATTCCCAACTGAAAGCATAATGATATTTTTCCATTTTCTTTTTGTGATATTATTCTGAAACCAATATGTGTGTAACTTAGTGAAAAAACTAACAAATGTTATGGACTATAATGGAATAAAAACGTTATGCCATTGGGGTAACATGTCCTGGTTATGAGACAAATAAAAAGTAGTCAGTGTATCTGGCCTATCACAATGAAACATCACAGTTCAAAGGGAGGGGGCCTTCAAGGATGACTTGCATATTTCCTAAGCACCAAAAACGTTCTTTAGAGGCAGGTATTTATCACCACCACATAATTTCTCATCACGTTAAAGGGGTTCCCACAGTTTAGGTGTTTCTGCAAGAGCAACTAAGGAATGACCCCGGAAAGATAAGGGCTTTTGATAATAACCAAGCTTACAAATCAGTCCTCAGAACAAGACTTCTAAAGAAAACTGAATGAGGTCCATGGGTGAAACAAAATCTTTCTTTTTCAAAAATCCCAGAGCTATACTTTACAACAACATTTTTTTTTAATACCCAAAGATGGAAGAGAACAGGCACACAAGAGAAAGCAAATGTTGTAGAGTTTTGCCCCCTAATAAATGTTCCTCACCCACTACCGCAGCTAAAATTAGGTCTCCAAGTTTGAGGTAATCCTTCTGCCAAATCTAGTTCATGTTGTTTAAGAAGTCTTCTGAAACATGAAATAGAATTTATAGCCTACTGCGAATAACTACGGCCAAGTAAGTCGGCATCTAAATTATTATATAGTGTGATGACTGCCAAAATAGGAGAGGTGTGGTGGAAACACATAGGTGGGGCCGTCACCCAGACATGTTGGGGAGGGTGTGTGATTGCGATCAGCTTCCTAGAAAAAGTAAAGCCCAAACTAAACCTATTCCATGGGTAGGTATTAGTGAAAGGAGTTTGAAGCAGAGGAAACAGAATGTTCCAAGGCCAGGGGTGGGAGAAACATGGCATGTCAAAGAACCGAGAGAAGACAGGAGCTTCAACATGGCAGAAGAGTAAGACGCAGAGATCACCTTCCTCCCCACAAATACACCAGAAATACATCTACACGTGGAACAACTCCAACAGAACACCTACTGACCGCTGGCAGAAGACCTCAGACCTCCCAAAAGGCAAGAAACTCCCCACGTACCCAGGTAGGGCAAAAGAAAAAAGAATAAACAGAGACAAAAGAATAGGGACGGGACCTGCACCAGTGGGAGGGAGCTGTGAAGGAGGAAAGTTTTCCACACACTAGGAGGCGGGGAGATTCGGAGCCGCGGAGGAGAGCGCAGCAACAGGGGTGCGGAGGGCAAAGCAGAGAGACGCCCGCACAGAGAATCGGTGCCGACCGGCACTCACCAGCCTGAGAGGCTTCTCTGCTCACCCGCCGGGGCGGGCCGGGGCTGGGAGCTGCGGCTCGGACTTCGGAGGTCGGATCCCAGGGAGAGGACTGGAGCTGGCGGCGTGAACACAGCCTGAAAGGGGCCAGTGCGTCACGGCTAGCCGGTAGGGAGTCCGGAAGAAAGTCTTGACTTGCTGAAGAGGCAAGAGACTTTTTCTTGCCTCTTTGTTTCCTGGTGCGCGAGGAGAGGGGATTCAGAGCGCTGCTTAAATGAGCACGAGCCTCGGCTATCAGCGCGGACCCCAGAGACGGGCATGAGACGCTAAGGCTGCTGCTGCCGCCACCAAGAAGCCTGTGTGCAAGCACAGGTTACTATCCACACCCCCCTTCCCGGGAGCCTGTGCAGTCCGCCACTGCCAGGGTCCCGGGATCCAGGGACAACTTCCCCAGGAGAACGCACGGCGCGCCTCAGGCTGGTGCAATGTCACGCTGGCCTCTGCCGCCGCAGGCTCGCCCCGCACTCCTTACCCCTCCCTCCCCCCGGCCTGAGTGAGCCAGAGCCCCCGAATCAGCTGCTCCTTTAACCCCATCCTGTCTGAGCGAAGAACAGACGCCCTCAGGCGACCTACACGCAGAGATGGGGCCAAGTCCAAAGCTGAACCCCGGGAGCTGTGCAAACAAAGAGAAAGGGAAATCTCTCCCAGCAGCCTCAGGAGCAGCGGATTAAATCTCCACAATCAACTTGATGTACCCTGCATCTGTGGAACACCTGAATAGACAAAGAATCATCCCAAATTGAGGAGGTGGACTTTGGGAGCAACGATATACATATTTTTTTTCTCTTTTTCTCTTTTTGTGGGTGTGTATGTGTATGCTTCTGTGTGTGATTTTGTCTGTATAGCTGTGCTTTTACCATTTGTCCTAGGGTTCTGTCTGTCCTTTTTTGTTGTTGTTTTTTTACTTTATTACTTAAAATTTCTTTTTCTTAATTATTCTTTCTTTTATTATACTTTATTTTATTTTATTTACTTTATCTTCTTCTTTCTTTCTTTCATTTTTTCCTCCCTTTTACTCTGAGCCATGTGGAGGACAGGTTCTTGGTGCTCCACCCAGGGGTCAGGGCTGTGCCTCTAAGGTGGGAGAGCCAAATTCTGGACATGGTTAACAACAGACCTCCCAGCTCCTCATAATATCAAATGGCGAAAATCTCCCAGAGATCTCCATCTCAATGCCAAGGCCCAGCTCCACTCAACGACCAGCAAGCTACAGTGCTGGGCACCCTATGCCAAACAACTAGCAAGATGGAAACACAACCCCATCCATTAGCAGAGAGGCTGCCTAAAATCATAATAAGGCCACAGACACCCCAAAACACACCACCAGATGTGGACCTGCCCACCAGAAAGATAAGATCCAGCCTCATGCACTAGAACACAGGCACTAGTCCCCTCCACCAGGAAGCCTACACAACCCACTGAACCAACCTTACCCACTGGGGACAGACACCAAAGACAATGGGAACTACGAACCTGCAGCCTGAGAAAAGGAAACACCAAACACAGTAAGTTAAGCAAAATGAGAAGACAGAGAAACACACAGCAGATGAAGGAGCAAGGCAAAAACCCACCAGACCTACAAATGAAGAGGAAATAGGCAGTCTACCTGAAAAACAATTCAGAATAATGATAGTAAAGATGATCCAAAATCTAGGAAATAGAATGGAGAAAATACAAGAAACGTTTAACAAGGACCTAGAAGAACTAAACAGTAAACAAACAGTGATGAACAACACAATAAATGAAATTAAAAATTCTCTAGAAGGGATCAATAGCCGAAAAACTGAGGCAGAAGAAAGGATAAGTGACCTGGAAGATAGAATAGTGGCAATAACTACTGCAGAGCAGATTAAAGATAAAAGAATGAAAAGAATTGAGGACAGTCTCAGAGACCTCTGGGACAACATTAAACACACCAACATTCGAATTATAGGGGTATCAGAAGAAGAAGAGAAAAAGAAAGGGATTGAGAAAATATTTGAAGAGATTATACTTGAAAACTTCTCTAATATGGGAAAGGAAATAGTTAAGTCCAGGAAGCACAGAGAGTCCCACACAGGATAAATCCAAGGAGAAACACGCCAAGAAACATATTAATCAAGCTATCAAAAATTAAATACAAACAACAGATATTAAAAGCTGCAAGACAAAAACAACAAATAACACATAAGGGAATCCCCATAAGGTTAACAGCTGATCTTTCAGCAGGAACTCTGCAAGCCGGAAGGGAGTGGCAGGACATATTTAAAGTGATGAAGGAGAAAAACAGACAACCAAGATTACTCTACCCAGCAAGGATCCCATTCAGATCTGATGGAGAAATTAAGACCTTTACAGACAAGCACAAGCTAAGAGAATTCAGCACAACCAAACCAGCTTTACAACAAATGCTAAAGGAACTTCTCTAGGCAGGAAACACAAGACAAGGAAAAGACCTACAATAACAAACCCAAAACAACTAAGAAAATGGTAATAGGAACATACATATTGATAATTATCTTAAATGTAAATGGTGTAATTGCTCCAAACAAAAGACACAAGATTGGCTGAATGGATACAAAAAGAAGACCTGTATATATGCTGTCTACAAGAGACCTACTTCAGACTTAGGGAAACATACAGACTGAAAGTGAGGGGATGGAAAAAGATATTCCATGCAAATGGAAATAAAAAGAAAGCTGGAGTAGCAATTCTCATATCAGACAAAATAGACTTTAAAACAAAGACTATTACAAGAGACAAAGAAGGACACTACAGAATGATCAAGGGATCAATACAGGAAGAAGATATAACAATTGTAAATATTTATGCACCCAACATAGGAGCACCTCAATATATAAGGCAAATAGGAACAGCCATAAAAGGGGAAACTGACAATAACACAATTAGTGTAGGGGACTTTAACACCCCACTTTCACCAATGGACAGATCACCCAAAATGAAAATCAATAAGGAAACAAGCTTTAAAAGATACATTAAACAAGATGGACTTAATTGATATTTATAGGACATTGCATCCAAAAACAACAGAATACACATTCTTCTCAAGTGCTCATGGAACATTCTCCAGGATAGATCATATCTTTGGTCACAAATGAAGCCTTGGTAAATTTAAGAAAACTGAAATTGTATCAAGTATCATTGCTGACCACAATGCTATGAGACTAGATATCAATTACAGGAAAATATCTGTAAGAAATACAAACACATGGAGGCTAAACAACACACTACTTAATAACCAAGAGATCACTGAAGAAATCAAAGAGCAAATCAAAAAATACCTAGAAACAAATGACAATGAAAACACGATGACCCAAAACCTAGGGGATGAAGCAACAGCAGTTCTAAGAGGGAAATTTACAGCAATACAATCCTACATTAAGAAACAAGAAACATCTCAAATAAACAACCTACCCTTACACCTAAACGAATTAGAGAAAGAAGAACAAGAAAACCCCACAGTTAGCAGAAGGAAAGAAATAAAGATCAGATGAGAAATAAATGAAAAAGAAATGAAGGAAACGATAGCAAAGATCAATAAAACTAAAAGCTGGTTCTTTGATAAGATAAACAAAATTGATAAACCATTAGCCAGACTTATCAAGAAAAAAAGGAAGACTCAAATCAACAGAATTAGAAAAGTAAAGGAGAAGTAACAACTGACACTGAAGAAATACAAAGGATCATGAGACATTACTATAAGCAACTATATGCCAATGAAATGGACAACTTGGAAAAAATGGACAAATTCTTAAAAATGCACAACCTTCCGAGACTGAAACAGGAAGAAATAGAAAATATGAACAGACCAATCAGAAGCACTGAAATTGAAACTGTGATTAAAAATCTTCCAAAAAACAAAAGCCCAGAACCAGATGGCTTCACAGGCGATGTCTATCAAACATTTAGAGAAGAGCTAACACCTATCCTTCTCAAACACTTCCAAAATATAGCAGAGGGAAGAACACTCCCAAACTCATTCTACGAGGCCAGCATCACTCTGATACCAAAACCAGACAAGGATGTCACAAAGAAAGAAAACTGCAGGCCAATACCACTAATGAACATAGATGCAAAAATCCTCAATAAAATACTAGCAAACAGAATCCAACAGCACATTAAAAGGATCATACACTATGATCAAGTGGAGTTTATCCCAGGAATGCAAGGATTCTTCAATATAAGCAAATGAATCAATGTGATATACCATATTAACAAATTGAAGGAGAGAAACCATATGATCATCTCAATAGATGCAGAGAAAGCTTTCAACAAAATTCAACACCCATTTATGATAAAAACCCTGCAGAAAGTAGGCATAGAGGGAACTTTCCTCAACATAATAAATGCCATGTATGACAAACCCACAGCCAACATTGTCCTCAATGGTGAAAAACTGAAACCATTTCCACTAAGATCAGGAACAAGACAAGGTTGCCCACTCTCACCACTATTATTCAACATAGTTTTGGAAGTTTTAGCCACAGGAATCAGAGGAGAAAAAGAAATAAAATGAATCCAAATGGTAAAAGAAGAAGTAAAGCTGTCACTGTTTGCAGATGACATGATACTATACATAGAGAATCCTAAACAAGCTACCAGAAAACTACTAGAGATAATCAATGAATTTGGTAAAGTAGCAAGATACAAAATTAATGCACATAAATCTCTTTGCATTCCTATACACTAATGATGAAAAATCTGAAAGTGAAATTAAGGAAACACTCCCATTTACCATTGCAACAAAAAGAATAAAATATCTAGGAATAAACCTACCTAAGGAGACAAAAGACCTGTATGCAGAAAATTATAAGACACTGATGAAAGAAATTAAAGATGATACAAATAGATGGAGAGATATACCATGTTCTTGGATTGGAAGAATCAACATTGTGAAAATGACTCTACTAACCAAAGCAATCTACAGATTTAATGCAATCGCTATCAAACTACCACTGGCATTTTTCACAGAACTAGAATAAAAAATTTCACAATTTGTATGGAAACACAAAAGGCCCCAAATAGCCAAAGCAATCTTGAGAAAGAAAAACAGAGCTGGAGGAAGCAGGCTCCCTGACTTCAGACTATACTACACAGCTATAGTAATCAAGACAGTATGGTGCTGGCACAGAAACAGAAATATAGGTTAATGGAACTGGATAGCAAGCCCAGAGATAAACCCACCTTATCTTTGATAAAGGAGGCAAGAATATACAGTGGAGAAAAGACAGCCTCTTCAATAAGTGGTGCTGGGAAAACTGGACAGCTACATGTAAAAGAATGAAATTAGAACACTCCCTAACACCATACTCAAAAATAAACTCAAAATGGATTTAAGACCTAAATGTAAGGCCAGACACCATCAAACTCTTAGAGGAAAACATAGGCAGAACACTCTATGACATAAATCACAGCAAGATCCTTTTTGACCCATCTCCTAGGGAAATGGAAATAAAAACAAAAATAAACAAATGGGACCTAATGAAACTTAAAAGCTTTTGCACAGAAAAGGAAACCATAAACAAGAGGAAAAGACAACCCTCAGAATGGGAGAAAATATTTGCAAATGAAACAACTGACAAAGGATTAATCTCCAAAATATACAAGCAGCTCATGCAGGTCAATATTACAAAAGCAAATAACCCAATCCAAAAGTGGGCAGAAGACCTAAATAGGCATTTCTCCAAAGAAGATATACAGATGGCCAACAGACACATGAAAGAATGCTCAACATCATTAATCATTAGAGAAATGCAAATCAAAATTACAATGAGATATCATCTCACACTGGTCAGAATGGCCATCATCAAAAAATCTACAAACAATAAAGCTGGAGAGGGTGTGGAGAAAAGGGAACCCTCTTGCACTATTGGTGGGAATGTAAATTGATACAACCACTATGGAGAACAGTATGGAGATTCCTTAAAAAACTAAAGATAGAACTACCATATGACCCAGTAATCCCACTACTGGGCATATACCCTGAGAAAACCATAATTCAAAAAGAGTCATGTACCAAAATGTTCATTGCAGCTCTATTTACAATAGCCAAGACATGGAAGCAACCGAAGTGTCCATCAACAGATGAATGGGTAAAGAAGATGTGGCACATGTATACAATGGAATATTGCTCAGCCATAAAAAGAACGAAACTGAGTTATTTGTAGTGAGGTTGATCGACCTAGAGACTGTCATACAGAGTGAAGTAAGTCAGAAAGAGAAAAACAAATACCGTATGCTAACACATATATATGGAATCTAAAAAAAAAAAAAAAAAAAAAAGGTCATGAAGAACCTAGGGGCAAGACGGGAATAAAGATGCAAACCTACTAGAGAATGGACTTGAGGATACGGGGAGGGGGAAGGGTAAGCTGGGACAAAGTGAGAGAGTGGCATGGACATATATATACTACCGAACGTAAAATAGATAGCTAGTGGAAAGCAGCCGCATAGCACAGGGTGATCAGCTCGGTGCTTTGTGACCACCTAGATTGGTGGGATAGGGAGTGTGGAAGGGAGGGAGATGCAAGAGGGAAGAGGTATGGGGACATGTATATGTATAACTGATTCACTTTGTTATAAAGCAGAAACGAACACACCATTGTAAAGCAATTATACTCCAATAAAGATGTTTAAAAAAAAAAAAAAGAACCGAGAGAAATAAGGAAGCCAGGTGGAGACATGAGGCTGGAGAGTGAGTAAGGGATGTAATCCTGCGGCCTCTTGTAAACTAAGGAGTGTGAACTTGATCTTCACAGAGATGGAAAGCTTCTGAGTGACTGCTTTTGCTTTGACCTCCCACCTTTCGGGGCTTTCTAGCTCTCTAATTCCTTGAAAACCCTAGAACTAAAGCATTCTACAAGGGCTTCAGGGGAAAAGCACCAACAACTAATTAAGCACCATAGCTTCAAATACAACAGAAAAAGGGAACAAAAAAAGGCTCAAATTCATTCACTGAACCTGGAAAGCTAGTATTTTCTCAGTGATTCCTAGATCTATTTTTTTCCTTTTTTCATGGCCTGGCTGGGGTTTCTTTGGAGTTTCATAAAATTAATGGCTTGTAACATCTCATTACAGGGCAAGTCTAGGGCACCTTTCTCATCATTGCTTGAATCCCCGCCTTAAAGGGGATCCCCAGGATAGAAATCTTTCTGAGATATGGAATGTTGTTCTATTTGAGGCCTTCCTTTCAACGAGCGAATGTTGTTTCAGACCCCTCTCTCCAGCTACTACATGCACATATACACACACATGAATAAAGGGCAAAAGGAAGGGCTCGAGGAATGGCATAGGCAGCTCTCAGAATCATTCTCACCAAATCCTTTGTCTCCCACTGACGGCCAGGAGAGCATAATCCCTCAATCAGTCATCCTCTTGAGAGGCGGCAGACATAGCTAATGCCTCTCTTTCAGATACTGGTCTTCTGTTTCTTTTTTCGGTTGGTTTGGTTTGATTTCTTTTCTAGTTTGTTCCAGTACCCTCTACGTCTTATTAATTTTCTTCTGCTTACTGTCTTAGACTGGCAGTTTCTGCTCAGCTCAGTCTCTAAACCCTTCGAGTCATTGCTTAAGTCCATTTACTCTTATTCTATCCTCAGGAAAGATCCGAAAAAGCTAGTTAACACCCTCTGTCCATAAATTCTGCACACTCCTAAGAACCATAGCCAAGGAGTCACTAAGCCTTTTCTTCCCTGTTTTGTATTTGTAGTGCCATTTCCTAATCATTCTTAGTTTCCAGCCCTGAGTCTCTTTTGTGGCGCGTCTTGGTAAGTCCACTCAGGTTTTTCACATACCCACAAAGCAGGATTGGGAAAGATTAGACACCATATTCTAGTAGGGCTCTGGCTCTTTGGGATAATGAGCAGAAAGACTATCCCTGAGTTTAAAAAAATAGTGAAACAACATGATGCCAAAGGGAAATGAATAATGAGGCTCGCTGGGCATTTATTCTTCCTGCTCCTATGCCTCTGGGAACAGAGCTCTCAAACAAGACAAAGGAGCAGAACTAGAATAAAAAGTCTTCATGGCAAAATTAAGGTACCTTTAGGGTGAACCATGCAGGGAGAAGCGTGCAGAGCACCTGTCTGTAGCACATTTCTGACCCAGTCATGTGTATCAACTTCATTCATTCTTCTGAGAAGAAAGCCAAGGCATTTTTAAATGCAGAGTTGTTTAGACTTGGCACTCATTCTGCAGAGTTAATAACATTTTTGAGAGTTCATTAATCTCCACAAGTCTGAAAACAATATACATTTTCGTGTTCTTGCTCTCCAGCTACCATCTTTACAGTATATTTTTACATAAGTAATTGGTCATGGCTCAAATTAAAATATCTCTGACAATTATCAAGCAGGCTAAGGGTTTTTGAGCCTGTGCTGGGATGAGAGATATCAGCACCCCAGGGTGCCCCCAGACCATGTGTTATCTTACGATAACATTCAACTCACTTCTAGCTAGGCTCATGAAGTGTAAGTTTTTCATCTGTCGAAAGGACTGTGTTCTGTCTAGATAATATTCCCTTGCTGAAAGGTTAGTCTCGATAGAATTTTTCCCATTAAAGTATAAATGTGGTATGTATGTGGACTACGTTTCATGTCCCTGGCAACCTGGGTGTCCTCAAAATCATTGCAGTCCCGTCCTCACATCACAAGTCCTGTAATGCTTCACAGACCACTGTGTCCTCTGTATTCAAATACTTCTCCTCATAGACTAACAAGTGGCAAGCCTTATAATCTTTCTTTGTGCCATGCACTAAAGACCTCTCGTGTGATGAATTGTCATCTCCCTCAACCTCAAAGGTAAATGGCTATAAAATTGTTTTATGTTCCTAGTATTCCTAGTCCTCGAGTAAAATAACTAGCTGTAATTCAATGTTGGCAATGTGGTATTATTTATAAAGCATTCAAACTGTACCTTCCAGTTTTAGAATGCCACCAGATCTTCTGACTGAATTACAGTCTAGTGAATTCTGCTGGGTGTCCTTTTTTCTGCATGAAAATTACTCACAAGCATTTCCCAACATCTCCAGGGCCTACAGGGAAGTTCCAAAGGGGAGCAACATTTTGCATATCCTTCAAAAACTTCTTCAGGGACGTTCAAAAGCCACGAAGTAGATAAAACTGTTTAATACTGGATAAAAATTAATACACAAGGTCCTACTGTATAGCAAAGGGAACCATATTCAATATCCTGTGATAAACCACAATGGAAAGAATATTTTAAAAAAGAATGTGTATATATATATATATACACACACACATATACGTATATGAATATCTATAACTAAATCACTTTACTGTACAGCAGAATTTAACACAACATTGTAAATCAACTGTACTTCAATAAAAAATTAAATTAAATTTTTTAAAAAAGAATTCGAAAAACAATTAAAACAAACAGCCATAAAATAAAAATGTATTGGTAGTTTTCCAAAGAGGAAAAGATAATATCTGAAGATACAATTCAGTTTCACTGGCTGACTTCCAAAGCAAAATTCCTAAATGGATGACATGGATTTAGACTGTGTCAGACAGTTTTGGGTAAGGTAGAAAGGAGAATGGGGTTTTGCTTATTTATTGACTGGGGAGGGCTTGTTTTGTGCTGTTGTTTGCTAAAAAGACTTACCTATATGCCTCAATTAGAATCCATTCACTCAGAGATGTTTCATTATCCTCTCTGCCTTGGTTTAGAAACATCTCTATGTTTACTTTCAAAAGACGATAATTTTACAGATGACTTTCGCCATTGTATTCAGCTTCTCTGATTCTAGCACATAATCAACATCTTATTTTATAAGCTCTTTCTCTTGGTCCTAGCCTTATTTTTTTCTTATGCGCCTCCCATAGTTTTATAAATTACCTTCCTTTTTAATAAGAAGATCTTTTCCTCTGGAAGGCAGTAGGTTTTTTAGACTTTGTCCAATGGCAATATGTCTAGCCCAGCTGTCAGCGGAATATTTTGTACTAAGTAATGTAACCAGTCTTTTAAATACAAGCTCTATGGCTCTGCAATGTGGTTCTGTCACAGAAAACCAGAGAGGCCAAATATTTTCATCCTGATTCAGTATATACATGACATATAGACATGACTTTGTTTTAACACCTGTATCTTAGACTCTTATAAGTCTTTCCTTGGACTTGCTTTGTTTCTTCAAAACTATATGCTAATAAAAACATGAACAGATTTGCTGCTTCACTGAATATTTAACACTCCTTCATTAAATCAGTTCGCTGTCAATAGCAGATTTTATTCTAAAATCCAGAGGGAGGAAAATGGCAACAATCTGATGACTAGAAAAGGCAAAGCCACTAACAACATTTTTTAAATTTCATTATCATATATTTTCCACCATTTCCTAGGCACTTGTTGCCAATAGTAAATTTGTCCAACCTAGGCCTACTAGATTCATTTTGTGCTTTATTATTAAATAATTCATTTAACAGTGCTAAATTAAACATGCCCCAGGATAATTATCTTTATGTATATTTACATTCATTTATAAGAACACATTATTTTCAATCTTATAATTCTAATCTTTGCAAATAGATGCCTAAATACTAACAGTCTTAACACTTCCTGGATTGATAATTAGTAAACTGGAGTTACTGCCATTCATAAAATTAAGATATATAGGCCATTGGCTAATCTTGATAGTAAGACATTTATGTACAACATTCGACTAGAATGTTTTATTTTGTTATTGCCATTTGGCAGGCCAAGTTCATGTAAGTTTGCTTCCTGGGACCTAGGATTACGTGGCTCAAGGACATTTTCAAAATGTCAATACGAGAGAGCCATAAACAGTAGAATGTGATACCCTGCATTTCTCTTATTTAAATACACGTTTAATCCATGATCTTTCTGGGTTTCCTTTTTTTAAAAAAGTTCAGAAACTTCTGCTTTGCACTAACCTTGTGGTAAACAATATAACTGCTCCTTGGCTTGTAAAACACCCCTTAGTAACTGGAATTTTCAGATAATTCTGAATTCTTCCGAAGCGCCACTCTGATAAGATGGTCCTACTAAGACTTCCGGTAAGAGATGTCCAGCAATTCAACTGCGTGCATGAAATGCCAAATGGCATAAAATAAAAACGCTGTGCATCACCCCTGAATTATTCACACATCGGCAGGAAACTAAATAAGGAGACTGAGTTCTGTGTCCTTTCCTATTTGTCCTCTGTGTCATTTATGAAAGAAGTCCTCATAAGGCAAAATAACATCAATAACGAGGATTTTACGCCTCATAAAGATTCACACCTCAGCAAGAAGCCAAAAGAAGAAAGTGGACTTTATGTCCTCTGTCTAGGTGTCCTTCCAGTGTCATTTGAGGGATCCTTTCAAAAGACAAATAACAATCACAATAGCAAACTTATTTCAGAAGAGGGAAAGCCACAAAGAGGAAAGTCTAATAGAGATTTCTGTAGATGAGCTCTGAAATTACCTCTTGCTTTGCTACTCCTTTGGGAAGGACCACCTCTGATTAGTTTAAACTCCTCTGAACAAATATCATTTCATGGGCTACTCAGAAAGATCTATTTTCTCCCAATAATATTTTAGGATTACTTGTCCATCCAGAGTTCCACAATACCATTTCTTCTCCTAAGATATCCCCTGAATCCTATTCTCATCTCACCAGCTTCACTTCATTACTATCTTCATTGTCACCCTAATATCTATTTCTCACTTAGAACACTCAGCCATCTCTAAGCTTTTCAGAGTAGACATATGGAAACAGAGGATTAGGAATCGGGGCTCAGAACATCTTGGCTCTAATCAGAGAGGCAACATAGCTTATGAGTTAAGAGTGAGAGCTTAGAGAGGTTAAATATGTGGATCCAAATCCCAACTTTACCACCTACTAGCTTTGTGTGGATGAGGAGTTATTTTAACCTGTCTGGCCTTCTTTTTCTCATGGACAAAATGGGGATAAAATTAATACATAGCTCAGAAGGGAGATATCAGGATTAACAAGGTAATACATGAAAAGCGTTTAGAATCACACCCAGTAGCCCAACCATTGAATACATGTTGGCTATTATTATTGGTCCCTATATATGTACATATACTATGTTAATGGCAACAATCTCTCGTGTTTCCATTTCCTTGTCTGAAAAATGAAAAGATTAGATTGGATCATCTCTAAAATTCCTCCTAGTCCTAAAACATCAAGAGTTTAAGTCTAATACAAATCCTTTTTTAAAAACTCTAAGACTTTAGTAGGAATCTACTCTTTAACGTTGGACATGGAAAACCATAAAACAAACATATGGCATAGTCTCTACCCTTAAGAATCATAAAATCTTTTGTTTTAAAGAGTAAAGATAAATTTCAATTTTTCCCTGAGATATATATTGTTTTCTTCCTATATTAATTGATCAGATTTTCAGGAAAATCCATTTATAGAATAAATGATATGATATATTATGAAATAATATTAAGTCACATGGATGTGTTAAATTTACCAGCTAGATAAATTTGAAAACTGAATAAATAACATATGGTATAAATATAATAAATTATATTTTTATTCATAATCAACAAATATTTACTGAGTAACTACTATTTGCTGGGCATAAAAATAAATTAGAAAAGGCTTTAATATAAACAGAAGAAGGGAATTATTATCTAATAATTAGATAATTATTAAATATGTAATTAATTAAATTAACTATGAAATTATCTAATAGCACATAGCATAATTTATTTAAAAGTCCTTATAAACTGAAACAAGATGAAACAAAAATATTCTAGCCAAGATCTCTAAATTATGATAAGAAACATCCAAAAGGGGATAAAAATAAGGTCTTAGAATCAAAAACTTGCTGAAACATTCAGGGGACTAAATTCCCCCTCTCTTTTTTATGAGGAAAGAAAATTAAAAATTATTCTTTATTTAATGGTTCTTACTTACAATCTTTTATTTCAAATACATTTCAAAAAAAGCATTATGTAAATACAAGTTAATTTTGTTACCATAAAAAATAATAACTAAGAAATGATATTACTGGACTAGATTATCTCTAAGGAACCTCCTAATTCTAAAATCATATAAATTGCTTCTAGTAATAAAATAGTAATATGAAAATGCTGGTACATTTTCAAATACGGTATTTCCTCCACAAAGAAAACTTTAAAAGACTCTACATAAGCCAGCAAATGAAAGCCTGCTGCTAAGAGAATCTGAGAAGATTTGACATATCTGTCCCTGATTTGGACAAGAAAATTATTTCACACCTATGTCAATCAAGTAAGTCTCCAAGATAATTTGTGCTTGAAAAAAAATGCAGAAGGAGGCTGTGTGTGTGTCTGTGTATGCATGCACACGTGTAGAAGGTGTGATATGGAATAATTAGTGTTTAGAGTTTTTAATGAAAATAAAGCTTAACAAGGCTTAATTCCATAGAAAGAAATCCTATTTTTACCCTTTCCTATTAATTTACTGAAATTCAGAGGAAAGAAACACAAATAAACAATTTATCTTTGAAGAAAGTAGCTTTTGACCTGAGAGTCAATCAGTCTTTTTGAAAAGCAAAAGCCTTTTAGCTGTCAAAAGAAACTGTCATTTTCTGTTCAGAATCCTACTATTCTTGATTTTGTATTACAATCAATACTATACCTAGGGAGGCCGTAATTACTTGCTTCTTTTATGCTTCCCAAATATAACATGGAAATAAGACATTGCTTGAATTTAGGCCATGTGGAGACTTATTTTATATATGGAGAGAAGACAGAAAATAATTCAATATATCGTAGGGTAAAAGCATGCAACGGCTAAAGTACAACAACAGTAGTATTCTGGAGATCTAGGATTTGATTCCAGCCCTAATACCAGGATCATTCATCAGTCGGCAAATTTTAATAAACACCTACTATGTGCCCCTGTACCTATGGAGTCCTCAGTCCCCAAGAAGTGGGGCTAGGGAAAAGATAAAGACAAATAAATCCACAACTATAAACTATAAAAGTAAAATGAATGAAAAGACAGTGCATAATAAGAGTACATAACAGTAAAAGGGATTTTGATGGACAGGTCCAAAAATGGCCCTTTAGAAGCGATGATACTTGGCTGAAACTTGAAGTATGAGAATGGAATCAGCCATGCAAATAGGGCAAGAAAAACAGCTCCAGGCAGAAGAAAACACATGTGCAGTGGCCATAAGGCAAGATGGAATTTGGGCACTCTCGAAGAATTTGAAGAAGAAAAGTGTCAATCACACATACTGCAGAAAGGAATGTCTTGTCTGAGACTAATACATTTATCCAAGGCCTCAAGAAATAATCCACATGAGCTCTCTGCTGAGTCGATTCAGATCTCACTGGACTGTGATACTTCTATGAGGTCCTCAGGGTAAGGTACACTACTGATTTTTGGCCAAGTCTGAATAAAAGTAACAAAGTGCTGAGAAATTTCCATCTGAATTTGGAAAGGACTGTTCAAGTAATCTGTTTTTTAAAAATCACTCTCATCTCTCATATTTAATCCTCCAGATTCATTCTTATTCAATTATGCATTAAGGTATTGGCAATCCCCAGAAATACTTGAACTTTTATCCTTTTCTTTAGAATGAAATTAGTTATTTCTCTAAGGCAAATCCTGCTATGTGATAATGAGATGTATGTGACATTTCGCTGTAATTACAGCACTAATTTATGTTCTGTGGTGAAATGATCTGATGACATATATACAACTTGTTAAAACTGTGTATAATTAAGTTGAATGTCTATGATAGCTGACTGAGACCAACTCTAAAGGTATGATAGCTATTCTCCAATCCAAAATTAAAGTAGCCTTCATCATTGAAAACAAGCCTAGAATTTATTCTGTGAGTTCAGAGAGTAGGCATAACAGACAATAAAGTCATGTGTTTGAGGACGAGAGAGGTCAGAGAGCTTTAGTGTCCTGAAAGTAGAGTCTAAAGATTTCTGCTTCATAACTTTTGCCTTACTGACTAAAATGTGTTTACAACCAAAAGAGTTGGATGGAAAAGAGAAACAGCCAGCCAGCAGCCAGATGCTCTGTCATCATTTGTACACACTACATGTCCATAGACTATAGAATACAAGATCTACAGCTAGGTTGTTTGTTTGTTTGTTTGTTTGTTTGTTTTAAAGACAGGGCTTCTTCGGGTTTAAGTCCCTGAAGTATCTGAAGCAGCATTAGAGGCTCCTTTATGTTTTGGCAAGTAGAAGCTTCACAGTGAATGGTCTATCTGTGTTAACAGTCTTGATCACGCCTCCTTTTGTGGTGGACTGAGTGAATGAATGAATGGAGCTCACTGGCAAGTCAAGAAAACAAAAAATAACAGAAAACATTTGTCAAAGAAGCTGACATAAAATAAGTAGATTTTAATATTCAAGGAAAGGGGCCTTCCCTGGTGGCAGAGTGGTTAAGAATCCACCTGCCTATGCAGGGGACATGGGCTCAATCCCTGGTCCAGGAAGATCCCACATGCCACAACTACTGAAGCCTGCGTGCCTAGAGCCCGTGCTCCGCAACAAGAGAAGCCACTGCAATGAGAGGCCCGCACACCACAATGAAGGGTAGGCCTCTCTTGCTGCAACTAGAGAAAAGCCTGCACGCAGCAACGAAGACCCAACGTAGCCAAAATAAATAAATAAATTTATTTATTTAAAAAACATATTCAAGGAAAGATATTTAGGAACCAATAATTTAAGTCTCCAAATTTTTTAAACAGTAGACTTACTCAATTTTAATAAGCAAAACATGTGTAACTTCTAAAGAAGGAATATTAATTCTTTACTTAGCTTCATTATGCACTAACCCATATGAAAAGTTAAGAAAAGAACAAGAGGTCACATAAATTATGTGCTGAATCCCCACTTAGGGTATTTGATATCCATTAAGGATACTAAAATTCATACTCATTAGACCCTCAACTCTGCATGAAGACATTAAGTTGTAAAGTGGTTTCTTTTTTTTAAGAACAGTAAAGAAAATTAATAAACCATCAGGAAAAGTAAACAGTGAGGCAACAATGCCTCCATTTAACATTCATCTATTATTTTAATGAATAATCTATTTTTTCTATAAATCACTGCATAAAAACCTATAATCACTCTGATTTTTCTCATATTATCAGCCAAAGGAAGAATGAATAATGTATTAGATATCTAAGAATATGAGGAATCATTATCATTTATACTAATTACTGACTTAAGTAAACAGAATGTTACATTTAACCACTGATATTAATGTGTTTGTTCATTTAAAATGAGTTATGTCTTTAATGAAGGCATTTGGGGTATCTTTGTGAATTACATGGTTACTTGTGTTCTTTGTCTACAAATGACTTCATTTTTTCTGGGCTTTCCATAAAAAAACACATTGAGATAGAGGCATTTTTTTTCTGTCAATAGGACTGCTCTCTTTATAGAAATATTTACTACCTATTGAAAAGAGCATTTTTCTCCAAACTGTTTCATGTTATTCTGCAGGTCAACATCTGAAGGATAATTATTCAGCCTAGTTACTCAAATCCTGCTTCATTCACACTGTCTTTATCTATCTAATCTTACCACTATTTCTCATTGAAGAGAGAACTATTTGTAAGAGCCGCTTTAAAATGTTAGGGTTTTGCTCTCTCCCAGAACTAAGCTATGTGTTCCCACATGTTAGACAAAAGCTTTTCTCCCTCTCAGTTTCCATGATTTTCTACCCGCCCTTCAACACTCCTGAGCATGTCCACTCTATTATTCTAGTATGTGTTCACAACAGGCAGAAGACAGAGGCCAGAGAGACAAGATGGAATAACGTCTCATCTTGAGATCTTAAGAGGTATATTTCAAAAACAACAAAGAAAGTATTTGTTATTGACACAGAGTGTATCTATAACGAATTACAATGCAATTGTTTTAAACAAAAATGAAACATTAACAGTAATTTCTTCTAAATGCAAATAACAGAAGCAAAACGCCCCTTCAAGTTTGTGCTGGGAGCAGAGAAGAAAGATTAATTCTACCTGGAGTGGTCAGAGAGCCACACTCTAGGTGAGCATAGACAACACCAAGGGTAATCTACCTGGTATCCAATTCCCCTTTCTTCCTTGATTTTGTCCAGTATCTACCCTGATTTTGTCTGATTTTGTCCAGTATCTAAGCTTCCCCCTTATTCCTCAGAAGCAAATGCTGTTAATCCAAGGCAAACATAGCAATCCCATTCTTCCTGGGGTGGGTTTAGTCAGGGTCATGTGGTTCAATGCTGGCAAGTGAACTGCGAGGGGAAGTCTGCTGGGGCTTAAGGAGAAGATTTCCCCACTCTGAAAAAGACACATGGGAAAAGATGTATCTTTTTCAGCAGGACATTGTTGCCACTGGTTGTGTTGCTATTTTGTAACCACAAAATAAATTAGCCTGAGGTCAAAAAGGATACACTAAGGATCAAAGAGTTTTAAAATGGCAAGAACCTGGGCTCTAAATGATGTCAATGAGATTTTAATTAAACAACCTGGGAAACTCCAGGTTCCCTAATACAGTTTCTTATTAAATCATGTGAGTTGGAGAATTCCTGTTACTTGCAATTGCAGGATTAGTATGAATTTGATACATGGAAGGAGAGGAACAATACAGTTATAAGAAACAAGATGTGCAAAGTCAAAAAAATGAGAAAGAACACCTCTATTGGATAAAACTGGATGAATAAGTACATTTTCTCTTTAAGGAACTTCTTGACTCTACGATGCTTTATTATCCCCCAAATCATACATAACTGTCATTAGAATATGTGTACAGTTTCAGATGTGTCAAAGAGTTTAACAAATACATACATGTGTGTGCATAAACACACACACAATATTAATTCAGTTTTTGGTAACATTATAGAGTCTGCGGAAAATAGGCTGTGTGGAAATATCAGTTGCTTATTTCTTTAAAAAATTATTTGTCTTAGAAACTGAAACAGCTCTAATATGTTTTTTATGATTACGACAAATGGTAGCCAGAAGGTAGAATGTGGGTTTTGTTTTGTTTTTTTTCCATTTCTTCCATTTTATTCTACCCTTTGTTTTATTTGGTACTACCCTGAGAAGGACTGAAGTTTATTTTAGTACTTCAGAATGTTTAAAAGAATCTTGAAATAGCCTGTAACTGACTAAACACATGGGTATGTTACCTGTTTTAGTGAAAACAGGAATACATGGGGCCCTGCAGCTCATCTCTCCCGGGAAGATTTTTGGCCTCTTTGCCCTCCTCCCTGAGGTATCACAATTCAAAACACAGTAAGAAGGTCAGTGTGCCAAGCCAAACTTTCCCTTGAAATGCCCATCATGTGTAACATTTCAAAGGTCATTCTCTAGAATGTCTAGGCTTTTAAATTACAACAACAGAAAATGAAATGAAAGGATCTACCCTGTCAAAACCTTAATAAGCATAACAAATATTTTCTCAGAATGTACAGGAAGCTTTATTCCCAAAGGCATTTATTGAGTGTCCACTATTTTCCCAGGATCTATCACAGTATCTGGCATAAAGACACTCAATAAATAAAAGTTGAATGAATGAATAAATGAAGACTATAAAAACAAAAAGGAAACAGTCCCTTATCATAAAGAGATTACAGTCTAACAAGGGAGACACACAGAGATATACTTATAAGGCGATGTGATAAATTCTGCAAAGGAAATACAAAGTGCTAAGGAAGCATATAAATAAGTTATTAAATGCACACAGCTAAGGCTAAGGAAGGCTCAGTCATAAAGGCAATAATAGAGATATACTGTTAGAACAGGATTAGAATTAAGGAAGGGTCATGTTCCTAATCTGGGAAAGCAGGGGGGAAAAGGTGCAGTAACTATTGTTTTTATCTACTCAGCACCTCTTCCTGCTTTTGGTAACAATTCCCACCTCCACCCTGCCTGACCACAGTATCAGCATATTAAACAGACCAGGTCAGTCATGCCACCCATCCATCTGGGCACAGTCGATTGGACAAGGGATGGGCAAACGAACAGAGTTGGGAAGATCAAAACCCTTCCCTAGGGCTTTTCTACCTGGAGCTGGCAAAGTAGTATCCTTTATTATATGGTTGTAATGTTCTTCATATATAAGCCCCAAGGTGCCAAAGATCATGACCCTAGCATATGACCCTATCATATAAAGACAAAGTGCAAGAAACGGAAGAAGTGTTATAGAAGCATTTAGGTTCCTGATTCTATACACATTCAGCTTCAACCTTGCCCTTCACAATTACTTGAGCTAATGAAGTCCCTTCTTCTGTTTAAATTACTTTGCATTAGATTTCCGATTTTTGAAACTGAAAGAACAATAATACATAGACAATACCAGAGGATATCAAGCCCTTGGCTGTGTCTGATAATATTTTCCCCCAGAATTAAACCTGGATGGCATTTAATCTTTATACATCCAAACCAGCTGTCAAAATGAACAAAGGTATAATTATATACCAATTAGCCTGTATGCACTATCAACAAATATGCACCTAACAACACAGCCTCAAAATACATTATGTAACAATTGGCAGAATTGTAAGAATAAATGATAAATCAGCAACAAAGAGAAAAGCTATCAGAGAATAAACACACATTAACCACAAGAGAAATTAGACTTACAACAGAATCATCAGTCACAAGAGAGACCAAAAAAAAAAAAAACAATGTAATAGCATCTTCAAAATCCTGAGGGAAACAGTTTTTAATCCAAAAATTTATACCAAGCTAAACTGCCATCTATGAATAAAGATAAAATACTGACATTTTCAGATAGATAATGACTAACAGACTATAAAGCAAACCATCCATAAGTAATATAATTATTTGAGAATATACTTTATCTAGAAGAAAAGTAAACCCAGAGGAAAGGTGGGGTTCACAAGAAACAATGATAACCACAGAAATTTATTTTTTTGGCTATTACTATATTTAATTAATGACTACCCAAAAAGTAACTCATTTTATATGCTTAAAAAATGAAAAACTAAAATTCTGAACAATAAAAACAAGAGAGAAGCATGAGAAGAAGGATGTTAATGGGTATGTAAAGCAGGTAAGGTTCTTGTCATGTTTGGGAGGTTGGATAAGAATACAATCCAGGGCTTCCCTGGTAGCACAGTGGTTAAGAGTCCGCCTGCCGATGCAGGGGACACAGGTTCGTGCCCCAGTCTAGGATGATCCCACATGCTGCGGAGTGGCTGGGCCCGTGAGCCACGGCTGCTGAGCCTGTGCGTCCGGAGCCTGTGCTCCGCAACAGGAGAGGCCACAGCAGTGAGAGGCCCACGTACCACAAAAAAAAAAGAATACAATCTAAACTTTTAAACTGTTAGAAAATAAAATCATGATTATGTATAAATTAAGATTTCTATTTCTGACAATATGCTGGACCAAATAATCCAAAAATATGCCATCTATACATTCAACAAATATTTCTTAAAACCTAATTTTTGGCCCATGTTTTCAACTGGTCAGATATAATCAACCATGTACATTGCACATGCTCAGTGTGAAACTTCCCTTTTCCACATGTCTAAGCCAAGAAACCAACAATAAATTCTCATAATAAAACCACTGGAATAGCAGCACCATATTCCTAAAATCTGATGTTGTTTCAGTTAATTTATTCATAATTTCCTCTTTATAAACTTGAACCTTATGTTGTATTTTTAAGATAGGCATAAGAAAATATAGCATTCATTCTATTCTATTCATTCATTTTAAATCTGTTTTCCTTAAAATAATAGCAATTTTCAGGTTTGATGCTAACATTTGCATGCCAATACAGTTATTTTTACTTTAGTCTTCAAAAATATTTTATTTATAATATTTTATTTTATTTTAATAATACAATGAAAGCTATGTAATCAGTCTATGTTTTGCTATACAAAGCAATTAAAGTCAGACATGCTTAGTGATAGAAAGTACATATTATCAAAATCACACTCTTTAAATCATCAGGTATATAAATTTTCCATAAAATGAATTTAATCTAGTTACCAATATGGATTATTTTCAAGACAAGAGAACTCACTCATAGGTCTACAAATATACTTCCTCTCTCAAATGACAAAATTGTATGCAGTACATTGAAAGTCAAATTTTTACTATCAGCAAATATAATCAAAGTAGGTTTGCCTAGTGTTTTGCATATTTGTCAGTATATTTTATAAACTCAAATGCTAAACAGGAGCTGTCAGCTGCAGCTAGGTCGCTTTTTGCTGTTCCACCTCTCTTTCTGCTTATATAATGGCAGGAATATTTTTTGATTCATGTAAACATACTCAGTCCTTGTCAAATGTATAGATGTGGCCAATGTAAATCTGCTTAGAAAATCATTATTCCTTATGGAACAGAATAGCTAGCTATTCACCAAATCATTGCCCCTTCTTCCTAAGCACATAGCTATACAATACTTTCCAGCCTCCCTTGCAGTTAGGTGTAGTCATATGACCTAGTTCTGACTAATGGAATGTGAGCAGAAGTGATAGACACCACTACTAGACCCACCCATAAAACACTCCCATTCACTATCAAGGTGTTGATGCCCATGTGATCTTGGAAGCCACCTGTTAAAGGTGACAAAGTGGATGTCAAGATGTGCAAAAAACTGTATAGATCATAGTTCCCCTAACCCTGATTTCTCCTACCCCCAACACACAAATATACCATTTGTGGACCCACATTGCTACGATGTGAGCAAGAAATAAACTTCTACTATGGTAAACCATGACAATTCTAAGGTTTATTTGGTACAGCAGTTAGTCTGTTGCAATCAATATAAAAAAAAAATCATTCCTTAAAATGGGGTACTACTGTAAGAAAAACCTAAAATATATGGGATTGGCTTTGTGGCCAGGCAGTGGATAATAAGGAATTAATGTCAGAGACTAGAAAGATGGAGGATCTTGGTACACAGTGGCAAAACATTTGGTAAAACTATCACCTGCAAAAACTCACAAGATCAGTCATGTGCCCATTGAACCTTCAGCTCTGCCCAGCCAGAGACTACACTTCCCAGTCCCTCTTGCAATTAAGTAGGGTCATGTGGTAGCTAGCTCTCCCTAGAACTGGAAGAGACATGATCTTTGCCATCACTTTCTCCCTCTTCATATTCTTTCTACCAGTATAATCTTGTAAACCATATGTGTAAGATGAAGGCTCCACCAAATGGATGGCAACTAGGTGTCTGAGTTACTGCTTGGAAAACAGCCAACTCCACCAATTATAAACATGAGGGTTTTGGGGGGGGTTTACTTTATATGGAAGAGAAATAAACTTGTACCATATTAGAACATCGCACATTTTTAGACTTTGTGTTACAGCAGATACCTTAACTGATAAAACACTCTGAAGCTCATTTGTAAAAATGAAGCAAATCATTTCTGCTCATCACCACAATTCTTGGTAAAGTCAGAGAAAATTACCTTCGTGAAAGAACCTTGAAAATATCAAATGCATAAGCATGTCATTTTAAAGTCAGTACGCTGGGTACAAGGTTAAAAGCCCTGGTACAGGGTTCTGAGAAACCTAGTCTTGAATTCCAGCTCTACCATTTACTAGTTGTATAGCCTTGAACATATAGATTTATCATCTTGGACCCTCCTTGTTCTCGTATATAAAATGGAGAAAACCTACTCTACTTCATAGGGTTGTTATAACAACGTTATAGCACATACAGCATGCTTTGGGCAAAGTTAGACATTAAGTAAAGTGCCAAATTGATTCTCTCTCCTTATCCTATAGTAATTTCAGGGTATTAAGGAAATCTTAGAAAATTGTATTGCTATATAAGGTAACTCTCAAGAAAACTTAATTTTAGTGAAAACCGTCAATCACTGACTCTAATGAAAACTAAAAAACACAAGTACAAATTAATAGGGTGAGGGAGAGACAAAGAGCCAGTCTTCCCACCACATCTTAGTGAAAGTCTCTTGAGAAATTATTTCCCTCTTATCTCTCCATTCCTCTGCCCCGCCTCAATCTCATCCTTCTTTGCCAAGCACTGAAAGCCTGTAAGGCAGTAACAAAATAGATAATGGATCAGATATTTCTTTGTCAGCTGAGATTTTATTCCTACATTCCCTCAACTTGCACAAAACTAAAGATACCAGATCTTGCTCCCTTTTCAAGCTAATCTCACATTATTAAGGTGAGCATTCTGGTAGGCATAACTGATGATAATAATGATACTTTAATGTTTGCTAAGCATTCAATAAAGTTCAAAGCACTTTCACATCCATTTTCTCATTATAATGAAAAGAACATGGTCAAGTAATACCTACAAGAAGGAAAACCTTCTAGTCATGAATTTCATGAGCCAAGGAGACATTATGGTGGTACTGATAGTGATCAGTAAGCTGCCACATCACCCCCAAAAATGATAGCTGAAATAGTTTACACTTCAGGTTCTTACACAGAGGATTCTTGTTGAATAATTGTGCTTCTCTGAAGAATTGTTATCTGAGTTAAAAGCCTCAGGCATAGAGAAATGACAGATGCCAATGAATAATGCCAAAGCCAAATGCTTAACAGAACAGCATTATACAGCAAAATAATTAACTTCCATTGTTCTCTTTTTTAAAACCTGCTTTTTCTCTAGGCACACATGTGCTAAAAATGGATATAACAAGCCCAAGTCATACATACAAAGTTGATCATTCAGATACAATGAGAATAAAATTACTAAAGTTCTTTGTGATGAAACAATGCATAAGATAGATTCAAGTCCTAAAAGCAAGGGTGAAAATCAGCACATGGTACCCAGTGAAGTGCCAACAATAGTTTGCATTAACAAAAGCAGCAGAGGAAAGGCAGCAATTTTGATGCACCAGTAAATGGACAAATGCCATTATTACACCCACAGACACAAACACACACATACACACACACACACACACACACACACACATACACCCCTGGAGCTTCTCTGAGTACAGAGCTTTTTTCAAAAATCAGTGGTACCTCTGCATCTGCTATGTTTTGCTTGGCTTCAGAGGGAGGTAAAAATTTAGCTTAATAACATTAAACAACACTGATAAAAGGAAAGAAAAATATTTTTGCCTGTGTATCTGACAGAATGTTTTTAGCCAGCAACATTTTGCTTTATCATTGCCTTATGGGAAGCCTGAACTCACATGAAATTAGTCAATTACAGCGCCAAACACCCAGTGAACCCTCAGTTAATATTAGTGCATGAAGATGATAAAGATAAATGCTAAGATCCCTACTTTTTAAAATAGAAATTTAATTTGTTTTGGCCTGTATACTGACTTGGAAACAATTACTATTTCAAAAGTGGCTCAAATGGCACTTTAGCATATTCTTTGAACAAGTCCGAGCACTGTGATGGAACAAGCCTGACACTGAGAGCTCAGGAGGAGAGCTCCAGTCTTGGCTTGGCTGGTCCTCAAATCACTCAACCTCTCCTGAGCCCTAACATTCTTATCTGGCTTATACTCTTCTTGCCTATCTTACATGGTTATTCTAAGAATTAAATGAGATTAAAGTACTATGTTAAAGTTAGAAGTGTGATGTGAACAAAAGGTATCACTGCCACTATGTTTGATTCCCACAACACTCACAGCTACAGGAATAGTTACAAAAACATATGGACAGCTCAACCCTTTCTCAATATCTCCTCTCAAGTAATGTCAATTAATTCTTCTCCTTAATAATGTTAATATATATTAATAATTTATATTTGTCAAAATATCATACTTGAATCACATTCTTTTCAAAAATGTATTAACCTTATAAACCTCTGAAGTAATAAATGCTCTGTTGAAACTTCATTTGTAAAAACAAGTTCTCACATGTTGACACAACAATTGGCCTGCCATAATATTTAGGTTGAAGTAAAAGAGAAATGAAAGGCCATAGAACTACTCCAACAATATTGTTCTGCCAGGCTAATCCACCACGAGCAGCACCCTCAGTCACCAAAGTTAAGAGCTGAAAAGGATCTCTAATATGTCCACATGACTAGGCTGTAGATGTGAAAAAAGATGGCTGAAAAGCACATGAAAAGATGCCCAACATCACTAATTATTAGAGAAATGCAAATCAAAACTACAATGAGGTATCACCTCATACAGGTCAGAATGGCCATCATCAAAAAATCTACAAATAATAAATGCTGGAGAGGATGTGGAGAACAGGGAACCCTCCTACACTGTTGGTGGGAATGTAAATTGATACAGCCACTATGGAGAACAGTACGGAGGTTCCTTAAAAAACTAAAAATAGAGCTACCATATGACTCAGCAATCCCACACCTGGGCATATACCCTAAGAAAACCATAATTCGAAAAGATACATGCACCCCAATGTTCACTGTAGCACCATTTACAAGAGCCAGGACATGGAAGCAGCCTAAATGTCCATCAACAGAGGAATGGATAAAGAAGATGTGGTACATATATACCATGGAATATTACTCAGTCATAAAAAAGAACAAAATAATGCCATGTGCAGCAACATGGATGGACCTAGAGATCATCATACTGAGTGAAGTAAGTCAGGCAGAGAAGACAAATATCATACGATATCGCTTATATATGGAATCTAAAAAAAGGGTACAGGGACTTCCCTGGTGCTCCAGTGGTTGGGACTTCACCTTCCGGTGCATGGGGTACAGGTTCGATCCCTGGTTGGGGAGCTAGGATCCCACATGTCTCGTGGCCAAAATAAATCCAAGACGTGAAACAGAAGCAGTGTTGTAACAAATTTAATAAAGACTATGAAAATGGTCCAAATCAAAAAAATCTTAAAAAAATAAAATAATTTTTTAAAAGGGTACAAATGAACTTACCTACAAAAACAGAGATAGAGTTACACATGTAGAAAAGAAACCTATGGTTACCAGGGGGTAAGGGGGGAGGGATAACTGGGAGATTGGGATTGATATATACACACTACGATATATAAAATAGATAACTAATAAGGACCAACTGTATAGCACAGGGAATGCTCAATATACTGTAATGGCCTATATGGGAAAAGAATCTAAAAAAGAGTGGATATTTTTATATGTGAAACTGATTCACTTTGCTGTACAGCAGAAACTAACACAATACTGTAAATCAACTATACTCCAATAAAAATTTTTAAAAATAAATAAATAAAATAAATAGCACAGAACACAGGAACACTGAAAATTGGTTTTGCAATCACTATCCTAACTGCATATCTATAAGATTTCCAAAGTTTTATAAATAAAATGTAGAAACCACAGAAGTATATGTTTTCCTTTTGTTTTGACTAAAAAACAAACACAAAACAAACAAAAAACCCCCCACAAAGTCTTCTATATAAGGCACAAAGTAAAGTATATCAATACTGTAAACTAATTTGAAATCAGTACCTGTAAAATCAATGTGGAAACTGGTTATAAAGGTTCTATGTTAGTGCTAAAGCATTATCTTCCCTGCCTCATATAGAAATACACATAAATTTTCTATAGAAAATTACCCCCATATCACCCAGCTTATCAGAGAAAATGATTACTTTCTTCTTCAGATACAGAAAAGACTACAAATAGGAAGGAAATAAAGTATCCTGAGAATCATAATCATTGTTGAGAGAGGGGTTAATAAGAATTAGGGACTTCCCTGGTTCTCCACTGGTAAAGAATCCACCTCCCAATGCAGGGGATGCGAGTTTGATCCCTGGCCGAGGAACTAGAATCCCACATGCCGCGGGGCAACTAAGCCCACACGTCACAGCTACTGAGCTTGCGCGCCTCAACTAGAGAGCCCATATGCGGCAAACTACAGATTCCACGAGCTCTGGAACCCGCGCCACAACTACAGAAGAGAAAACCTGCACACCACAACTAGAAAGAAGCCCACGTGCCGCAACAAAAAGCCCGCGTGCCGCCACATAGACCCGACACAGCCAAGTAAATAAATTTTTTAAAATATTTTTTTAAAAAAATGGAATACATTAAAAATATAAAAAGAATTAGGCAAGAAGCGGAAAAAATGCTAAAGCACTTAAGCTATGCCACACCTTTGAGATTTGGACCCACAGTGGGTTTTTCTGGATCCTTTGACGAAGCCTAACTAAATCATCCTTGAAGAATTAGAAGGAAATATATGCCATAATGTCAATGACAAAGCTGGGGGCTGGAGGGAGTGGTGGGGTAGTATTTGGTATGGGGTATGGAAGTGACTTGGATCGACTGACACAAACACTCAGAAGCTGTTGATTTATCTGGG
The DNA here is from genome assembly GCF_008692025.1 of Phocoena sinus. NCBI lineage: Eukaryota > Metazoa > Chordata > Mammalia > Artiodactyla > Phocoenidae > Phocoena > Phocoena sinus. The sequence continues at coordinate 66,313,618 of NC_045763.1, forward strand.
ACACAACAACAAACATGTCTCACTCCTGGTGTTTCACAGTGAGATGAAAAACACTGTAAAGAAATCTAGAAAGTATCTATGCCAAGAGGAAACTTGAGACTTTGGGAACCAGGGATGCATTTTTAACTCAAACTGAAAAGTTTGATTTGGGGAAGAGAAGAGAGTAGAAGCAATGGATGGTTATGAGAATACAGAATGTGATTTGGACTTCTAAGATGGTTTAAGATATCAAAACGTTGACAGAGGAATGGATAAAGAAGATGTGGTACTTATATACAATGCAATATTACTCAGCCAGTAGAAAGAATAAAATAATGCCATTTGCAGCAACATGGATGGACCTAGAGATTGTCATACTGAGAAGTCAGACAGAGAAAGAGAAATGTCGTATGATATTGCTTATATGCGAAATCTAAAAAAATTGATACGAATGAACTCATTTACAAAACAGACTCACAGACTTAGAGAATGAACTTATGGTTACCGGGGGGAAGGGTGGGGGAGAGGGAAAGTTAGGGAGTTTGGGATTGACATGTACACACTGCTATATTTCAAATGGATTAAAAAAAAATGGATAACCAACAAGGACCTACTGTGTGGCACAGAGAACTCTGCTCAATATTATGTAACAACCTAAATGGGAAAAGAATTTGAAAAAGAATAGATACGTGTATATGTATAACTGAATCACTTTGCTGCACACCTGAAATTAACAACATTATTAATCAACTATACTGCAATATAAAATGAAAAGTTTAAAAAAAGATCAAAATGATGAAAATTAGTTGGGACAAAACACTCATCTTGCAAGAAATGGAAGACTCAATATGTTTGCTCAGAAATTTACAGCTTTGATCAGAAAGTCTTTAAATGGGAAATGAAAGTGGTGTGGTGAAAATGCTCAGTTAAAACTATAAAAATAGAATGGTTACTTTGGAGGACATAAATGATATTGGAAGAAAACTCACAATGGAGGAGATGCTCAATAATTTACGTGAGAAACCCACTTGTAAAGGAGAGGCAGAAATAAGAGTTATGATCTGAGATATCTACACTCCAAAGCATAATGGCTAATAAATTTGAGATACTAACACAAGGAAATAAATACAATTTTATTTATCGGATCAGTAAATATTTATTGAATGCTGATTATGTACATACGGAGATGAAATACAATGCCTGAGAAGCTCAGTGGCTGCGACCTACAATCTAGTGGGTGAGGCAGCTTAGTGGACTAACAATTATCGTATTTTAAATACCAATAGAGATACATATGGACTTCTATGAAATAAGAGATGAGGGACATCTAACTCAAACCAGAGGGTAGGGAAAGCTTGCTAGAGTAGGTGACTCTTAAACAGAGTCCAAAAGAGCAGAAAGAGCAGGGGTGTTCTAAGCAAAGAAAGTGCAGTTGGCCCTTTGTATCCACAGGTTCTACACACACAGATTCAACCAACTACAGATCAAAATTATTCCAAAAAAATCCCAGAAAGTTCCAAAAAACAAAATTTGAATTTGCCATACTCCAGCAGCTATTTACATAGCATTTACATTTTATTCGGTATTATAAATAATCTAGAGATGTTCTAAAGTATATGGGAGGATGTGCATAGATTATATGCAAATACTACACCATTGTATTAAAGAGATTTAAGCATCTGCAGATTTTGGTATCTGCAGGGGTCTTGGAACCAGTCCCCCATGAATACCTAGGGGCGACTGTAATGTATTTCCCAAACTTGATAGTATAACTTTGCAACTAGATTTCAGTGATGAAAATGTATTAGTTCAATGAAAAGAAGCCCAGGTTGGAGAAAGAACAGTGTGATTGGGTAGAAAACTTGGAAGAGTATAAAAGAAAAAAGAAAGAGACCTGAGACCATTCAGGGCATATACCACAGGCCCTTTGGCCAATTGAAGGATGTAAATGTCACATTTCTGATGCAGCCATTTTAAAGGCAAAAAGACTTAGATTTACTGAACATCTACTGTGTAGCTACTAGACACTGTGCTAAACACATTCACATATACTGTCTCAAGATATGTAATTATGGGAGACTTCAAATAGCTAGGCATCTCAAAGAAGCCTATTTGATAAAATCAGTACATCTCATAAATTCTTGGTGTGCATGATAAGAGCCCCTCTTTGATAAGTTAGAAGGAAGAATAAAGGTACATGATTTCTGAACCCAATTCTGATCAACAACAGAGATCAGAAAATTAGTCAGTGAGACAGAAGTGGTAGAAACAATGGGGAAAATCCAAAATGGTATCTTAGATCTTGTTATAGTCAGGAACAGAAATGCTAAATATACCCAGATTTGTTCTCTAAATATAGTCAGACTTGTTACCGGACAGTTTTTTCTAAACTTTTCAGGTATGGGGACTTCTTTTTTTATCATAAAACATGTTTTACAGGGCTTCCCTGGTGGCGCAGTGGTTGAGAGTCCGCCTGCCGATGCAGGGGACACAGGTTCGTGCCCCGGTCCGGGAAGATCCCACATGCTGCGGAGCGGCTGGGCCTGTGAGCCATGGCCGCTGAGCCTGTGCGTCCGGAGCCTGTGCTCTGCAACAGGAGAGGCCACAACAACAGTGAGAGGCCCGCGTACCGCAAAACAAAACAAAACACGTTTTACAGACATTTACATGGTACCTATATCAGTTAATTTAAAAAAGACATAAAGCTTGTGGGGGGACATGACTACAGAAACACTGCTATGATAAAAGCAAATGTGTTTCTAGAACTTGCTTGAACATTTTTCCCCAAAAATAATTAGGATGCAAAATAACATAAATATCAAGTACAGCACAGTGTTTCTCATTTGAACAAATATTAACTGTAAAATCCATTTGAATATATTCTCAATACAGTCTCACCAGCATTATTTTTTACAAGGTATTAACAGAGCGATGTGACTGATATGCACGTGTATGAAACCTACTCCTGCAAAGTGATATACAAGGTTGAATGCCTGCTCTTGCCAGCAAGAAGTGAACAATTTCTCACTTTGGGGAGGTGCATTACATCTTTGAGGCTAACCTGGGGTCATTTAGTAAATTATCTTTTCCAAGCACTAAATAGCTACTAGCCTCAAACAGTTAATGAACCTCTTAAAAAGCAAGTGATTTATTTCTTTCTCACTGGTAGGGTCAAGTCAGTCTCTTCATTAATCCTCTCACAATTCAAGTGAGGCAGGGAAGAAACACACATTATAATCCCAATTACATGACTGGGACATTAAAGTCCATAAGTACTTACTGACTGGCACAAAGCCACAGAGAAGCTATGTGCAGAGCTGTGACAGGAACTCATAAGCCTCTGGGTCCTGTGCAATCTTGTTGATGTGCTATGATGGTTTGGCCTCAATAAATCTGAGAATGTGCTCAGGTAAATAAGCACAGCTCAAGTAAAAAAAAGTAAAAGCCTTAAGATATGGATTTCTCTCTGAAAATATAATCTTACTTTAAGGAATTATTTTATAAATGAATAATGAAAAATTGACTCAAAATGTATTTACAACCAGAAGGTTTGCAACATCCGAGACGACTGACTACAGTAAACAGTACTAAAACCAGAAATCCTTTTCATGTAATATTAAAAGAATTGAATTTACTTTGAACCTAGGGCCCCAAAGGTGGCAATTTGCACCTGCGTTTATAGCAAACATAATTAATCCGAGTTCAAGTAGAATGACTGACTATTCCTTCATCTCTGCGGATTACAGTGTGGAGTTTCTGAGCAGTCCTGAACCCAATTTTTGGTTAGTGACTCAAACTGATTTAGATAAACATATTAACAGCTGAAACTTTTACCTAATGATCAATCATTCAGTGATGATTTGGTGCCACATGTTGTGTTGGTGATCAGGTATGTAAGCAAAACAAACAAGAGCCTACCCTCATGGAGTTCAGAACTTAACAGGAGAGACAATCAAATATGCACACAAGTAACCATTACAAAGGGTGACATGAGCTACATAGAGGAATGCTAGCAAGCATTAGATCATATAAGGGAGGTGGCACATAATTACCCATTTTAATGGGGTAGGAGGGAGGAGAAAGCCTTCAGCTAAGATGCTCCTGAGCAAGACTGAAGTAAGGCTCCCTAAGCAAAGTAGATAAGGAAGAAAATGAATGCCTACAAGCTCATATTCCATATTTATGTTTGCCACATGTACTTGCCAGTAATTTCACTTTGTGTTGTTGGAAAAATAAATTTTTCTATTAAAATGCATTTGACAACATTGCTACCTTATATTTATTATTAACCTACTTGGGGTGATTACAGTATTCAGAGCTTTTTTTTTTCCATTCTCTTATCTAATGCTATTTGATCCTCACCACAAACATCAATTTGGTACGGTGATATTGTTAGGCTCATTTCACATAGGAGAACCTTGAGCCTGAGTTTCGTCTTGCTCTATGTCACAGGGTCAGTGAACAATGAAGCCAGAATTGGAACCTAGATCTTCTGGCTCCAAGTCAGGTGCTATTAGAGAGAGGCTCAGATCTGAACTACGCAGTAAACATTAAACAGAAGGCAGTTCTATATTGCAACTATGTAGGTGGCCAATATTTATCGTTTTGATGCAAAACTCATCTTGATGCCTGAATTAGATGAACTGGCATAACATATTTCCCAAATGCAATTGCCAATATATCTGATTTTCATAGAGGAATAGTGTTTATCAGAATCCAATCATTTGGCTTCTCAAATTCAAATTATTGTTAGATATTTTACTCATAGAGCTCATAGTCTAAGGATGTTGTACAGTGCATCTGTGTCCAGAACTTTATTTTTACTAGATAATAGATGACATAAACCACTCCATAACATAGAAGCTTAAAATAAAATATACTGAGTTTATAAAAGAAACATAAGAGTGCAATAGTAAATTTAAAGCTTATTTTAAATGAGAGCCTTTGAAGGGAAAATTATACTTTTCTTATTGCCTCTTCTCTTTATTGTATGATGAGTATACTGAATCTGCTCTAATTTTTAAATCAATACCATAGAAGGGACCGCTAGACTATCATTTCCTATTTAAATTATACCTTATCACTATTAACATAAAAAAAATCTATTTATCCTGGATGGCTCTTGTTTACTGTCTCTTCTGCTACATTTACTAGACCCAAATATCACTGGCTAAAATTTGATGATAGCTCTATACTTCTTTTAGTCTAACCTGGGAACTATTCAAATCTGGTCCACATTTTTCCACACTTGCCTTTCAGCCAACTTCCGTCTGGTACTCAAAGATTCTGGGGTGACAGCAATTGCACAAATGCATTATATTTCCAGGTAAGTCAGCATAGCCATCATGTGAATACTCAGATACTCTGCCTGTGAAGGCAATGCTGACTGGTGTCCAAGTAAAAAATGAGACACAGACACTGAATGAAGGAGCTTCTTTTCTTTTCAAACTCCTTCCCCTTTAATCTGAGATAATCATTTTAATCTCTCTCCTTTACCAACATAAATTTGATTTGGAACAGGGTTATTTTTTGGTACTTAATTAGGTAATTAGTATTTTCAAACATTTACACATCACCAGAAAACATACTGATTGCACCAACGAAGCAGTTTATTTCAGACTATGCAAGGGTAATGACAGACTTCTGATTTAAATATCCAATTATGAATAAAGGTAAGTTATTTTGATGTAATTACTCAGGGTCAAAAAATTACACTGATCTATTAGGACAAACCCAGACCATATGTCCAGTACTATCCGGGGGCACCTGTTATAAATGAAAATAAAATGTGATGTTTGGCTACAGAAACTAAAATTTTATCTCTGTGAGTTAGATAAATGTCTTTCAGGTATATGACTCTTATGGATGGAGAGCAATTGATAAAATAGACATGAATAAAATCAGAAAACAATCTTTTTTAATAATTGAAAACAGCCTTAGAAATCATCCATTCCAACTTTCCAATTATATTAGGGCCACTATGAAAAGCTCTTGGTTATTTCAGAAATTTTGTATCAATTTGAAATCTAAAATTTATCAAACTGAAATCTTACATACCATGGTATGAAATGGTTTTACATACCATTCTTTCTGTATGTAAAATGTTAGTTCCCTAACCCCTTTTCTAAAACATGACTTCCCAAGAACAGTGAGCAACACTTTGGCTGTGAACTACTTGAGTTCAAGGTCTAAGAGTTTGTTCATTCATGTTGCATAAATAAATGAATGAACTGATGGATGAAAGCAAGTTCCTTGTTAGACTATGAGCAGGGTAGACTATGACCATGGTAGGTAATATACAACTTCCCAGCATCCAGCATATAACTTCCCAGCATCTATAACTTCCCAGCATCCAGCTCAGTATAGGGCACATAGCAGTCCTACAATAAGTTTTGTCAAATTGACTCTTTGACCCTCTCTTCTTGCCAGCTGGGGTAAGAGCTCTTTTTTTTTTTTTTTTTTTTGCAGTACGCAGACCTCTCAATGTTGTGGCCTCTCCCGCTGCGGAGCACAGGCTCCGGAAGCGCAGGCTCAGTGGCCAAGGCTCACGGGCCCAGCCGCTCCGCAGCATGTGGGATCTTCCCGGACCGGGGCATGAACCCGTGCCCCCTGCATTGGCAGGTGGACTCTCAACCACTGCACCACCAGGGAAGCCCTGGGGTAAGAGCTCTTAAACAACCATTTCTGTCATATGGAGTATTGAAGCACATCCTGTGTGTGAAATTTTTAAAACCTATTTCAAAGTGACTCTAGGCAGCTGCCTCTTAGAATATCTCCCCTATTACAAGCCGCTAAAACAGTCAGTTGTGCTCATGGGGCGAATCGGGTGCGGCTCTATAAATAATCATACTTGGAGGACCAGCCTATTTTTAAAGGTCTTCTTTAAAAACAATGAATCTCTGGACTTAAGCCAGGAAACTTCTTAATAGGAGCAGCATGTTAGGGAAATTCCATTTTTCAGTTAGTCCCGTTTCTAAGTAAATCTACATTAGGAGCTGCTGTTCCATCTGTGACTACAGTAGCTGTCCTTTCCCTTTGCTTCCAATTTCCCTACCCTCTATGAGTCTACATAGGATGTGTGAGAAGCTACTGAAGAAATTCAGGAACAGAAATGAACAGAGCCAAAGTGAAACACATATTAATACAGAGAGAGAGAGAGAGAAGCATCACAGATACCAAAGCATAACACAATGAAGAGAAGTTATACCACTAAATGAAAAAAGGACCTTATAACCCCCCAAGAAAGAATAGAAGTAGAGCTAACAGCCCAAGAAAACAAAATGGAACACAAAAGTGGGGAAGAAAATGGCAACACACAAGGGTGGGAGAAAAACAAGAGACCAACAGAAGAGGATGTATGGATGACTTTGACCCCAGAGAAGTAGCTGACAATATGTCTGACCTGCACAGGAAAGAAACAGAGATAAATAGAGGGCACATTTAAACAAGGTGGGAGGGACTTCCCTGGTGGCGCACTGATCAAGAATCCGCCTGCCAATGTAGGGGACACAGGTTCGAGCCCTGGTCCAGGAAGATCCCATGTGCCGCAGAGCAACTAAGTCCGTGCACCACAACTACTGAGCCTGCATGCTACAACTACTGAAGTCCACATGCCTAGAGCCCACGCTCCACAACAAGAGAAGCCACCACAATGAGAAGCCCGCGCACTGTAACCAAGAGTATAGCCCCCACTTGCCACAACTACAGAAAGCCCATGCACAACAACAAAGACCCAACACAGCCAAAAATAAATAAATAAATAAACAAGGTGGGAGCACACAGAAACAGATTAAAATGAGGAGAAACCAAAAGGAAAAATAAAAAGCAAATAAATTCATAAATAAAAGAGTACTTCCCAAACATCAATGATTGTGGAGTCACCATTTCTTTTAAAAGTTGATTTTCAACAACATCTTTTCCTGCCCCTAACTTCCCAACAATCACCCTAGTATCTAAACTAAGTCCAGAAAGAACTCTCAACTTGGAGTCCAGAGGAGCCCATGAAAGCTCAGCTCAGTTTTTTTGCCACCTCTTACATTGGATTTCTCCACGATTTCCCAAATATCTTAAAGCAGTGACAGTGAGAGTGTCTATTAAAGCAAAAGGTGCTGTAACCACCTTTTTGTGTCCAGGAGCCATAAATCCTAAGTCCTGAATCCAGAAGGATCTTGAAGCAAAAGGTACAGGGCAGACATACATTAAAAGGAATTAACTAGCAGGTCTTATTTATAAATTCATATGCTTTCACACATAAGTTTTTGTCACTTTAAACCTCAGATGAATGCCACTGTGAGTTTAAATTCCAGGCAATGTTCAAATTTCCAATAAATTTGATATATCCATCCAGTAGAATATTACGAAGTCATTGAAAACAGCATTCTCAAAGAATATTTAAAGAAATAGGAAATTATTCATTACAAATTTTTAAGAAAAAAAGATACTAAACTTTGTGTGTCATATGATTCCAATTATTTAAAATATTTATATAATCTTCCAACAAACAAAAGCCCAGGACCAGATGGCTTCACAGGCAAATTCTATCAAACATTTAGAGAAGAGCTAACACCTATACTTCTCAAACTCTTTCAAAATATAGTAGATGGAGGAACATTCCCAAACTCATTCTATGAGGCCACCATCACCCTGATACCAAAAGCAGACAAGGATGTCACAAAGAAAGAAAACTACAGGCCAATATCACTGATGAACACAAATGCAAAAATCCTCAATAAAATACTAGCAAACAGAATCAAACAGCACATTAAAAGGATCATACACTATGATCAAGTGGGGCTTATTCCAGGAATGCAAGGATTCTTCAATATATGCAAATCAATCAATGTGATACACCATATCAACAAATTGAAGGAGAAAAACCATATGATCATCTCAGTAGATGCAGAAAAAGTTTTTGACAAAATTCAACACCGATTTATGATAAAAACCCTCCAGAAAGTAGGCATAGAGGGAACTTTCCTCAACATAATAAAGGCCATATATGACAAACCCACAGCCAACATTGTCCCCAATGGTGAAAAACTGAAAGCATTTCCACTAAGATCAGGAACAAGACAAGGTTGCCCACTCTCACCACTTGTATTCAACATGGAAGTTTTAGCCACAGCAGTGAGAGAAGAAAGAGAAATAAAATGAATACAAATTGGAAAAGAAGAAGTAAAGCTGTCACTGTTTACAGATGACATGACACTATACATAGAGAATCTTAAAGATGCTACCAGAAAACTACTAGAGATAATCAATGAATTTGGTAAAGTAGCAGGATACAATATTAATGCACAGAAATCTCTTGTATTCCTATACACTAATGATGAAAAATCTGAAAGTGAAATTAAGAAAACACTCCCATTTACCATTGCAACAAAAAGAATAAAATACCTAGGAATAAACCTACCTAAGGAAACAACAGACCTGTATGCAGAAAATTATAAGACACTGATGAAAGAAATTAAAGATGATACAAATAGATGGAGAGATATACCATGTTCTTGGATTGGAAGAATCAACGTTGTGAAAATGATTCCACTACCCAAAGCAATCTACAGATTCAGTGCAATCCCTATCAAACTACCAATGGCATTTTTCACAGAAGTAGAACAAAAAAATTTCACAATTTGTATGGAAACACAAAAGACCCAGAATAGCCAAAGCAATCTTGAGAAAGAAAAACAGAGCTGGAGGAATCAGGCTCCCTGACTTCAGACTACAATACAAAGCTACAGTAATCAAGACAGTACAGTACTGGCACAGGAACAGAAATATAGATCAATGGAATAGGATAGAAAGCCCAGAGATAAACCCACGCACATATGGTCACCTTATCTTTGATAAAGGAGGCAAGAATACACAATGGAGAAAAGACAGCCTCTTCAATAAGTGGACCTGGGAAAACTGGACAGCTACATGTAAAAGAATGAAATTAGAACACTCCCTAACACCATACACAAAAATAAACTCAAAATGGATTAAAGACCTAAATGTAAGGCCAGACACTATAAAACTCTTAGAGGAAAACATAGGCAGAACATTCTATGACATAAATCACAGCAAGATCTTTTTGACCCACCTCCTAGAGAAAGGGAAATAAAAACAGAAATAAACAAATGGGACCTAATGAAACTTAAAAGCTTTTGCACAGCAAAAGAAACCATAAACAAGACGAAAAAACAACCATCAGAATGGGAGAAAACATTTGCAAATGAAGCAACAGACAAAGGATTAATCTCCAAAATTTACAAGCAGCTCATGCATTTCAATATCAAAAAACAAACAACCCAATCCAAAAATGAGCAGAAGACCTAAATAGACATTTATCCAAAGAAAATATACAGGTTGCCAACAAACACATGAAAGGATGTTCAACATCATTAATCATTAGAGAAATGCAAATCAAAACTACAATGAGATATCACCTCACACCGGTCAGAATGGTCATCATCAAAAAATCTACCAACAATAAACGCTGGAGAGCATTGAGGAGAAAAGGGGACCGTCTTGCACTGTTGGTGGGAATGTAAATTAATACAGCCACTATGGAGAACAGTATGGATGTTCCTTAAAAAACTAAAAATAGGGCTTCCCTGGTGGCACAGTGGTTGAGAGTCCGCCTGCCGATGCAGGGGACACGGGTTCGTGCCCCAGTCTGGGAAGATCCCACATGTCGTGGAGCGGCTGGGCCCGTGAGCCATGGCCACTGAGCCTGCACGTCCGGAGCCTGTGCTCCGCAACGGGAGAGGCCACAACAGTGAGAGGCCTGCGTACCGCAAAAAAAAAAAAAAAAAAAAAAAAAAAAAACTAAAAATAGAACTACGATATGACCCAGAAGTCCCACTACTGGGCATATACCCTGAGAAAACCATAATTCAAAAAGAGTCATGTACCAAAGTGTTTACTGCAGCTCTATTTAAAATAGCCAGGACATGGAAGCAACCTAAGTGTCCATCAACAGATGAATTGATAAAGAAGACGTGGCACATATATACAATGGAATATTACTGCGCCATAAAAAGAAATCAAATTGAGTTATTTGTAGTGAGGTAGATGGACCTCGAGTCTGCCCTACAGAGTGAAGTAAGTCAGAAAGAGAAAAACAAATACCGTATGCTAACACATACATATGGAATCTGAAAAAAAAAAAGGTCATGAAGAACCTAGGGGTAAGACGGGAACAAAGACACAGACCTACTGGAGAATGGACTTGTGGACATGGGGAGGGGGAAGGGTAAGCTGGGACAAAGTGAGAGAGTGGCATGGACATATATACAATACCAAACGTAAAACAGATAGCTAGTGGGAAGCAGCCACATAGCACAGGGAGATCAGCTTGGTGCTTTGTGACCCCCTAGGGGGGTGGGATAGGGAGGTGGGAGAGAGGGAGATGCAGGAGGTAAGAGCTATGGGGATATATGTATATGTATAACTGATTCACTTTGTTATAAAGCAGAAACTAACACACCACTGTAAAGCAATTATACTCCAATAAAGATGTTAAATAATAAATAAGATAAAATACATATATATAGGCATATATTAAATAACTTCTTTAGAAAAATTAAGTTAGATCTGCATTGTACATTACAGGCAGTCTGTACTCATTTGTAACACTTATTACAATGGTTATTACTTATTCATCAACTCTTAAGCTGCTTGTTTGTGTACCTCAGTATGTCCAATGCCCAGCACTGTGAATGATCCATGTTACATACTCAATAAATTAATTTGCTAAGCAGATTAATCAATGAAATAACAAATAAATAGAAAAAGACTGGGAAAAAACAGATAAAACACGATTTAAAGTTGTTTTCTTAAGAGTGATTTGCTAGAAGTGGTTTTAATATTCTGCTTTAAAAAATTCCATGTTAAGTAATTCTAAAACAATTTTCTTGTATAATCACAAAAGGTTATTAGTAAAGGTCAATCTCCAAAGAGCACATATTGTATGGTTCCATTTATATGAGATGTCCAAAATAGCAAGTCAATAGAAAAGACAGATTAATGGTTGTCTAGGGCTGGGGGTCAGGGAGTGAATGCTAAAGAGATTCCTTGTTGGCATGGTAAAAATGTTCTAAAATTAGATTATAGTGATGGTCATACAACATCACAAATATGCTAAAAACCACTGAACTGTACAATATAAAGAGAATTATATTAAATTTAAAGTATATCTCAATAAAGCTGTTTAAGATATTTTAAATATTAGTAAAAATTATTTCATTACAAGCTTTTTTAAAAAATTTGAACCCACAAACAAGCCTTCAGGGTTGTAGCTCTGGATATATATATCCCTAATTTTTTTTTCTTTTCTCATAACATTTCAACAAAGACAATAAAGACAAATTTAGCACAAAGTGTGAGACCACCCACATAAGACACATTTCTTGGCTCATAAGCTAGGTTAACTTAAGTCGAAATCTTCCTGGATTTACTACATTATTATTTGTACCCTCCCCCCAACACAAACACAAAATTCTCAATATTAAAACACAGGAAAACCTACTATATATTGGAAAATATGCACTATTCCACAAAAAATAGAGACTGAAGCCATTATTTCTTCCTTCTTCATCTAGTTTACATGTCTCTGACCATCATCTCCTAAATAATATATCTTCATCATGCAGTAACTCACCAGTCACTCAGCTCTGAGTTATCTAAATTCCATGATGCCTTTTGTAAGATGGAAATGGGGAAGTAGAGTTTTCTCTTAGGAAGTCACACTGAATTGCTAAAAGAAAATTCTCTGGCCACCTGTCATTTTCCTTCAGAGACTAGAATGTGAGATAATCTTGAGGCAGTTGATGAGAGTGCCAAAGATTGAGGGTTATAATGCTAGCAGGGCTGGCTCCATCCTTGGGGGGGGAGAAGTTGAGGGGGGAGACACTGAAACAGCACAGCCGCTGAAATCATAAAGATCAATTACTGAAATATACCTGGATAGACACAGAAAGCCATTTTTATCTATACCCTGAATTGACTTTAAATTTCAATCTCTTAAGCAAAGACTTCTTAGTGTTTTTTAAGACTTCTTAGTTTTTTTTTTTTTTTTTTTTTTTTTTTTTTTTGCGGTACGCGGGCCTCTCACCGTTGTGGCCTCTCCCACTGCGGAGCACAGGCTCCAGACGCGCAGGCTCAGCGGCCATGGCTCACGGGCCCAGCCGCTCCACGGCATGTGGGATCTTCCCGGACCGGGGCACGAACCTGTATCCCCTGCATCGGCAGGCGGACTCTCAACCACTGCGCCACCAGGGAAGCCCGACTTCTTAGTTTTTGATGCCACACAAAGTCCATAAATTATGAGCACTTGGTTATATAATCATACTTAAAACATAATAATATTATAAAACACTCTCAAAAATGGAGTGGGCAGATCAATTCCAAATTCACTTTAAACTTGCTCAATTTAAGAATACTTTCGAACTTTTTTTTTTTTTTTTTTTGCGGTACGTGGGCCTCTCACTGCTGTGGCCTCTCCCGTTGCAGAGCATCAGGCTCTGGACGCACAAGCTCAGTGGCCATGGCTCACAGGCCTAGCTGCTCCGCGGCATATGGGATCTTCCCGGACCGGGGCACGAACCCGTGTCCCCTGCATCAGCAGGCGGACTCTCAACCACTGCACCACCAGGGAAGCCCTACTTTCGAACTTTAAATTCTGAAATTGTACAGCTTTGGCTACTATGCATGCTAAATATAAGCTTCCTATTACTAAGAGATAGAAATGGATGGATGAATGGATGAATTGATCAGTGGGTGGATGAATGATAGAAAATAACAGAAAGGGAGAGTGAGAAAAAGGAGGCAAGGATGGAGAGAAAGGAGAAAATACTGAGAATTTCAACTGGCAACGATCAGCTATAAGAAAGCTGTTCAGGACAGAAAATAATTTGGGTCAAAAAGACTCATAAAATGAAGTAGTTGAAAGGTATAAGTGAAAATAGCACCATGATAAAGTGGGGAAGATAGTTCTACCACCTTATATTATGCTTTAACACATTGTGAGTAAGAATCTAAAGACAGGAGAGAAGAGACAGAGAGAGAGCTATTTTAAGCAGATACTGTTTTTCAAATATCCATCATTTACCAAAAAATAAATCCTAATTCTGTCCTATTCAAGACAACACTGTTATATGTTCAAGTTTGCTTGACAGGGAGAAGAGTTAAGGGTTTTTAAATTACAACTCAGCAATATATCCCGGAGCCGAGTTGTCCTGACACAGGGTCACAGGGGTTGAAACAAAATAATATCCAACCCGTTAACAGAAAAGCTACCATAAACTCAAAATGTGATATATATACAGCAATAAACTCTGCTCAGCCTTACACAAGGACAAAAAAGAGGAAAACATTAAAAAAAAGAGAGTAGGGGTAGCAGTCAAATTTCAGAGAACACAATGGGCATACTCTGAAGTCTTGTGTTGAATTTGGGGGAAGGCAACCACATAATAATCATTATTTTAAATACTATTCAGAGATGGGCTCGTTTAAAATTCCAACAAAACAACAAAAAGTCTAAGAACAGAGAAACTGTGTAACCTCTGGAACTACATAAGCGTTGGTGTAGACTACAGACGACACTGATGTACAGGCATCAAGGATACTCTGTCACTCCTAACTCTATAAAGCTGGAAAAAAATACAACTTCTCCATGTTTCATTTCTTCTTCTGAAATGTGGGTGTTTGCCTGACTTGCTTCTTAAGGTGGTCAGAGATCTAACATTTGTGAAAACATTTTAAAAACCAGAGTACTACAAAACATAAAGTGGCATATTTTGAAGTTAAAAATAACAAGAATAAAAGAGAACTCCCTGTATTTCAGATCCAGGTCTCTTTTTTCTCTCCTGGCCTAGTATCTTCTAGGGGAAAGGTGATTCTGTCAGAGTGCCTCTCTGTTTTTCCTTTCAAGAGCCTCCACAATCAGCAATGTCCACTATTTAGATTGAGAAAAACCTAGATAAAACTAGTTTTAGGCCAGCCATGCTTCCTGAGATTACCGTATTTAAAGTTCTAAATTGAGCTTAGCTGCTAAACTTAAGCCAAACACCCTCCTCCAATGTTAGGATACCCACCAAATTCATCCTACCACCCCATCATCACTCAGGCATTCATTGGCAGTACTGGTGGACTGACTTTACCACAAAAATGTACCCAAAATGGTCTCTCCAGTCTGATCCTCTCTCCGCTCACCAGTCCTACATTTATGTCTTAGAATCTGTCCCCAGACAATCTGGAACTAAACTACATATGCAGGGTTTTACTTTCAGAGATTGAAGATAGCTTTCTTATTCTGAACAGCTTTGAAGACAGAAGATAAAAAGAAGGATCAACATTTCTTTCCAGGACTTAAACTGTACTTCCTTCATCTGTCAATGACCTGGAGTCTGTTTGTCTCCTGTTCCCTTCTTCCAAGTACAAGTCATCAACATTGAGGGAAAGCAGAGAGAACAGCTTTTAAAGGCCAAAAGAGGAAGAGGTAATCAGTCCCCTTTCATTTGGTTTCCCCTTTAAGTCCTGCAGACTCATTAGCAGATGGTTATGAAAACCCTATGCAAGTGTAAGTGGAAACTAGTACCTATTGGGCACCTTCTATTCACACAGCCAATCCCATCTACAGATGATAAAAATAAGTACGAACTACCTTGGTAACAATCAAACAGATCCGAAATGATTGCCAGAAATTCACTGGAGTGAAAATATTTCTTTTCCTATTGTTTGCTGTTCAGCAATGGTGAGTGCAAGACAGCAATACTTACATGAGCCCTTTAGGCAGCAGGACTCATGGATAAGACTTTGAAGACAGGCAGACCTGGGTTCAAATTCCTACTTGGCCACTTTGGTTCATGTAATCTTGAACAAGTAACTTCTACCATTTCCAGTATGCTAAATCAGCATTTCTTTTATCAAAAACAAAGGAGACAAAAAAATGAGACAAATAAGCTAGATAAGGAAGCTGTTCCTGTTATTATTCCTATACATTTTCCTGAGCCAGTGATTCTCAACTGAGGGCTATTTTGCCCCCAGGGGACATTTGGCAATATCTGGAGACAACGTTGATTGTTATGACGGGTAGGGATGCTACTGACAAATAGGAGGTAAAGCCAGGGGTGCTGCTAAATCATACTACGATGAGCATACTATGGCCCTCTACAAAAAGGATTATCTGGGCCAAAATGTTAATTGTGCAGGTATTGAGAAACCCTCCTCAAGGGTATAAAATTTTCAGAGTTGAAAGCAGATAAATTTTGTGAGTACACTTTAACAGTACAGTATTTTGCATATTTAACAGAAATACAAGCAGGGCAATATGCAGACAAAACCTTAAAAATGTTCATACTCTTCGATCTAGTCACTTTACTTTTAGGAATATACCTTCATGATATAATAGGAAATGCACCCAAAAATTTATGTAAGAGTAAATAGATTAGAAAATTTAAAATGGCAAATGGTCAATTGTTGGTAGGGTGTTTACAGGAAAGGTAACTATATAGTTTCCTTCCAAACTGGGATAATTCTGGGAGTAAAGGGGGGTGTTTTAATAATTCTGTCAGGACAACAGTCATACAAAAGGACTGCCCTGGACAAACCAGAATGCATGGTCCCCCAGTTATAAGGAAATAGGGAAATAAAGTACGCCAGATCCTTATGAAATGGTACATAGTCAACAAAAATATTTTAAACACTTAACATAGTAAAGTGATAATGATATATTAACTGTAAAAGGCTGGATGTAAAATTTTTTGTATCAAACTTTGTAATATATATCCTATAGGCTTTAAAAGATGAATGGAAAGAAATATACTAAATTTTTAACATTAGTTTCCTGGCTATTAAGATTACAGCTGATGTTTATGTTTTTCTCTATATTCAAAATTGCTATAGTAATTTTTAAAATTATGAATGTATCCACTTCTTTAGGGAGAAATACAGTTAAGTCCCAGTTAGGAAAAGTTATTAGGATATTTAATTGTCTTAGATGTGATGATGGTATTGTGGTTATATAAAATATTTACAGTGACTGATACAGAGGGGAAGGGGCGGGGGGAAGGACAAAATTGGTAACGGGGATCAACTGTATGATGAGGGGAGGGATGGAAACTTAGGATGGAAACCTAAATTTAGGTGGTGAGCACACCATAGAGTATACAGAAGTAGAAATAAAATGTTTTACACATAGAACTTATATAATGTTATAAACCAATGTTACCTCAATTAAACTTCTTTTTTAATATTTCTGTTTTACATCATAGTTGCTATAGGAATGACATAAGGGTTTTTTTTTAAATAAATTTATTTATTTATTTTTGGCTGCGTTGGGTCCTCGTGGCTGCGCGTGGGCCCTTTCTAGTTGTGGCGAGCGGGGGCTACTCTTCGCTGCGGTGCACAGCCTTCTCATTGCAGTGGCTTCTCTTCTGATGGAGCCCTGGCTCTACGTGTGCGGGCTTCAGTAGTCGTGACTTGCAGGCTATAGAGCTCAGGCTCAGTAGTTGTGGCGCACGGGCTCAGTTGCTCCGCAGCATGTGGGATCTTCCCAGACCAGGGCTTGAACCCATGTCCCCTGCTTTGGCAGGCGATTCTTAACCACTACACCACCAGGGAAGTCCCTCAAAAAATTTTAATTAAAGAAATTTTAAGGTATTTATGGTGAATATCATGATATCTACAACTTATTTTCAAGGCATTCAGAAAAAGTATACATACTTATATCAACTATGGCAAAATATGAACAACTGTTGAATCAAGGTAATGAGTATAAAGTGTTTATATTGTATTATTCTTTCAACATTTCTCTATATTTGAAAAATATTTAAATATAAAGTGAAGGACAAAACAGGTTATATTTGAAGTAATACAATTATATTTGAAGTAACATAATTACATTTAAAGTAACATAATTAGTAAACCCAGACTGATCACTGTAAAGACAATGCACCAGGACCAGATATAATAACAAGTTACGTGGAATTGGAGAACCCACAAGAGCCTCCTGAGGGTTTAGAATCCTCCACATTGCTTCAGACCAGCTCTTCGTTGCCCACTTCCATTGATTCTCTCAGTTCCTGTGATGTATTTCAATTGTCCTCTGGTCCACCCTCAGGGACTACTACCTTCTCTACCTACTCCATCTTTTGTGGCCCTTGTCTCCCCAAGCATAATGGGAATAGAGCATAGATCAAACATCAACTCACTTCCTTACTGGGGCAGGACCCACACTGAGTGCTTATCTGATTCTAGAGGCCAAGCTCTTAACAACTAACCTATGCCACCTCCCATGGTTAATTATTCTCAGGAAAATATAAGGAACTGGGGAACCCCATCTGGTCCCTTTAAGCGGAGTCTCAGGGTACCATTTCTCAGGCCCAGACTTGCCCTTGCTTCCTTGCAGCTGCTCCCAGACCCACAGCCAACTTTGTTCTCCTAGTGATAATTACCATTATGCACTCAAGGTGCCTGACGCTCCCTTTGTTTTTCTGTCCTTGAAAATATGCACAAGGAAAATCTTTTATCATTTGTCTGTTTTGGGGTTAATTTCTAATTACAGTGGAGAAACAGGCTTGGGAAAATGAGAAAATTGAACAAATGTAGAAAAATGATACCAATTTTAATCTAGTGGTCCCTCATCTATGTATATTAGGTTGAACTATATGAACTTGCCAATATTCAGTTGTTTCTGACTTAGAAAACACTTTCATATGCAATTGTTTCTGAATCCTTTCTGAGAGAGTAACAGGAAAACCCTGTTTTTGCATCAAGCATACCCATCCTTCCAATCCTGTCTTTATTATGCAATTAAGAAAGAGCAACTGCTGTCATCTTGGAAAATCTGTATCACTAAAGATCTTATGGACCATATGTTGTGTCCCCCAAAATTCATGTGGAAACTCTAATCCCCAATGTGATGATATTTGGAGATGGAGACTTTGAGAGGTAATGAAATTAAAAGTGGAAGCCACATGATGAGATTAGTCTCAGCTTCTCTCTCTCTCCTTCTCTCTCCCTCTCTCTTCCTCTCTCTCTTACAAATAGAAGGCAGATATCTACAAGAAGGCAGGAAACAGTATGCTGTCAAATCTCGGACTTCCCAGCCTCCAGAACTGTGAGAAATAAATGTTTGTTCATCGAGTAGATGGTATTTTTGTTACAGGCACCCAAACCAATTAAGACAAGGACTTCCACACTGAGAAAAACCCATTCTTCCAAATGGCTACAGAACAAAAAGCATATTTCCTCAAAAAACAAAAAACAACAAAAACAAACAAACATAAAAAAGTTTATTAGGTTGGGAAGTTTCTTTACTGGGACTTCTACACAGGCTCTTGATGTTTTCCTTTGCGTCACCAGATAAGGGTATGTGTCATACTCTAAAACATAGACAGAAAGGCAAGAAAGCATTAAAAATGGCCTATAGGGACTTGCCTGGTGGTGCAGTGTTTAAGAATCCCCCTGCCAATGCAAGGGACATGGGTTCGAGCCCTGGACCAGGAAGATCCCACATATCGTGGAGCAACTAAGCTCATACACCACAACCACTGAGGCTGCACTCAAGAGCCTGCGAGCTGCAACTACTGAGCCTGTGTGTCACAACTACTGAAGCCCATGTGCCTAGAGCCTGTGCTCCACAACAAGAGAATCCACTGCAAAGAGAAGCACGTGCACTGCAATGAACAACAGCCCCTGATCGCCGCAACTAGAGAAAGTCTACTCGCAGCAACAAAGACCCAATGCATCCATAAATAAATAAATAAATAAATAATTTTTAACAATAAAAAAATAAGCTGGGGGAAGCGAGACATGGGGACATATTCTTTAATGCGTAAAGAGACAGGGTTTTACAAGATGAGCACAGTTCTGGAGCTTGCACAGCAATGTAAAAATACTTAACACTACT
This sequence comes from Phocoena sinus, assembly GCF_008692025.1. Lineage (NCBI taxonomy): Eukaryota > Metazoa > Chordata > Mammalia > Artiodactyla > Phocoenidae > Phocoena > Phocoena sinus. The sequence goes on from NC_045763.1 coordinate 66,333,494, forward strand.
GAAATAAATGGTTAAGATGGTAAAAAAAAGAAAAAGGAAATAAAAATTTTAAACTAAATAAAAATATACTCTACCCAACAAGAATCCCATTCAGATTTGACAGAGAAATTAAAACCATTACAGACAAGAAAAAGCTAAGCGAATTCAGGACCACCAAACCAACTTTACAACAAATGCTAAAGGAAATTCTCTACGCAAGAAACACAATAGAAGGAAAAGACCTCCAAAAACAAACCCAAAACAATTAAGAAAATGGTAAAAGGAACATACATATTGATAATTACCTTAAATGTAAAGGGATTAAATGCTCCAACCAAAAGACACAGACTGGCTGAATGGGTATAAAAACAAGAACCATACATATGCTGTCTACAAGAGACCCACTTCAGACCTAGGGACACATACAGACTGAAAGTGAGGAGATGGCAAAAGATATTCCAGGCAAATGGAAATCAAAAGAAAGCTGGACTAACAATTCTCATATCAGACAAAACAGACTTTAAAATAAAGACTGATACAAGAGATAAGGAGGGACACTACATGATGATCAAGGGATCAATCCAAGAAGAAAACATAACAATTATAAATATTTATGCACCCAACATAGGAGCACCTCAATACATAAGACAAATGCTAACAGCCATAAAAGGGGAAATCAACAGTGACACAATAATAGTAGGGGACTTTAACACCCCACTTAGACTCAGAGACAGATCATCCAGACAGTAAATAAATAAGGAAACACAAGCTTTAAATGACACATTAAACAAGATGGACTTAATTTATATTTATAGGACATTCCATCCAAAACCAACAAAATACACTTACTCTCAAGTGCTCATGGAACATTCTCCAGGATAGACCATATCTTGGGTCACAAATCAAGCCCTGGTAAATTTAAGAAAACTAAAAATGTATCAAGCATCTTTTCTGACCACAACACTATAACACTAGATATCAATTACAGGAAAAAAAACCTGTAAAAAATACAAACACGGGCTTCCCTGGTGGCGCAGTGGTTGAGAGTCTGCCTGCTGATGCAGGGGACAGCGGTTCGTGCTCCAGTCCGGGAAGATCCCACATGCCGCGGAGCGGCTGGGCCCGTGAGCCATGGCTGCTGAGCCTGCGCGTCCAGAGCCTGTGCTCCGCAACGGGAGAGGCCACAACAGTGAGAGGCCCGTGTACCGCAAAAAAAAAAAAAAAAAAAATACAAACACATGGAGGCTAAACAATACGCTACAAAATAACCAAGAGATCACTGAAGAAATCAAAGAAGAAATTAAAAAATGCCTAGAAACAAATGACAATGAAAACACAATGACCCAAAACCTATAGGTTGCAGCAAAAGCAGTTCTAAGAGGGAATTTTACAGCAATACAATCCTACCTCAAGAAAGAAGAAAAATCTCAAATAAACAACCTAAACTTACACCTAAAGCAATTAGAGAAAGAAGGACAAAAAAACTCAAAATTAGCAGAAGGAAAGAAATCATAAAGATCAGATAAGAAATAAATAAAAACATGGGCTTCCCTGGTGGCGAAGTGGTTGAGAATCTGCCTGCTAATGCAGGGGACACGGGTTCGAGCCCTGGTCTGGGAGGATCCCACATGCCACGGAGCAACTAGGCCTCTGAGCCACAACTACTGAGCCTGCGCGTCTGGAACCTGTGCTCCGCAACAAGAGAGGCCACGACAGTGAGAGGCCCGCGCACCGCGATGAAGGGTGGCCCCCGCTTGCCACAACTAGAGAAAGCCCTCACACAGCAACGAAGACACAACACAGCAAAAATTAATTAATTAATTAATAAACTTCTACCTCCAACATCATCTTTAAAAAAAAAAAAAGGAAGAAAGAAAAAGAATTGAAGGAAACAATAGCAAAGATCAGTAAAAGTAAAAGCTGGTTCTTTGAGAAGATAAACAAAATTGATAAACCATTAGCCAGACTCAGCAAGAAAAAAAGGGAGAAGACACAAATCAACAGAATTAGAAATGAAAAGGAGAAGTAACAACTGACACTACAGAAATACAAAGGATCATGAGATATTGCTACAAGCAACTATATGTCAATAAAATGGACAACCTGGAGGAAATGGACAAATTCTTAGAATAGCTAACCTGAGACAGAACCAGAAAGAAATAGAAAATATAAACAAACCAATCACAAGCACTGAAATTGAAAATGTGATTTAAAATCTTCCAACAACAAAAGCCCAGGACCAGATGACTTCATAGGAGAATTCTCTCAAACATTTAGTGAAGAGCTAATACCCATCCTTCTCAAACTCTTCCAAAATACAGCAGAGGGAGGAACACTCCCAAACTCATTCTATCAGGCCACTGTTACCCTGATACCAAAACCAGACAAAGACGTCATAGAGAAAGAAAACCACAGGACAATATCACTGATGAACATAGATGCAAAAATCCTCAAAAAATACTACCAAACACAATCCAACAGCACATTAAAAGGATCATACACTATGGTCAACTGGGGTTTGTCCCAGGAATGCAAGATTTCTTCAATATACACAAATCACTCAACGTGACACACCATATTAACAAATTGAAGGAGAAAAACCATATGATCATCTCAATAGATGCAAAGAAAGCTTTTGACAAAATTCAACACCCATTTATGATAAAAAAACCCTCCAGAAAATAGGCATAGAGGGAACTTACCTCAACATAATAAAGGCCATGTATGACAAACCCACAACCAACATCATTCTCAATGGTGAAAAACTGAAAGCATTTCCACTAAGATCAGGAACAAGACAAAGTTGCCCACTCTCACCACTATTATTCAACATGGAAGTTTTAGCCACAGCAATCAGAGAAGAAAAAGAAATAAAAGGAATCCAAATTGGAAAAGAAGAAGTAAAGCTGTCACTGTTTGCAGATGACATGATACTATACATAGAGAATCCTAAAGATGCTACCAGAAAACTACTAGAGCCAATCAATGAATTTGGTAAAGTAGCAGGATACAAAATTAATGCACAGAAATCTCCTGCATTCCTATAATCTAAAGATGAAAAACCTCAGAGAGAAATTAAGGAAACACTCCCATTTACCACTGCAACAAAAAAATAAAATACCTAGGAATAAACCTACCTAAAGAGACAAAAGACCTGTATGCAGAAAACCGTAAGACACTGATGAAAGAAATTAAAGATAATACAAACAGATGAAGATATACAACATGTTTTTGGATTGGAAGAATCAACATTGTGAAAATGACTCTACTCCCCAAAGCAATCTAAGATTCAATGCAATCCCTATCAAACTACCAATGGCATTTTTCACAGAAGTAGAACAAAAAAATTTCACAATTTGTATGGAAACACAAATGACCCTGAATAGCTAAAGCAATCTTGAGAAAGAAAAACGGAGCTGGAGGAATCAGGCTCCCTGACTTCAGATTATACTACAAAGCTACAGTAATCAAGACAGTATGGCACTGACCCAAAAACAGAAATAAAGCTCAATGGAACAGGATAGAAAGCCCAGAGATAAACCCATGCACATATGGTCATCTTATCTTTGATAAAGGAGGCAGGAATATACAATGGAGAAAAGACAGCCCCTTCAATAAGTAGTGTTGGGAAACCTGGACAGCTACATGTAAAAGAATGAAATTAGAACCCTCCCTAACACCATACGCAAAAATAAACTCAAAATGGATTAAAGACCTAAATGTAAGGCCAGACACTATAAAACTCTTAGAGGAAAACATAGGCAGAACATTCTATGACATAAATCACAGCAAGATTCTTTTTGACCCACCTCCTGGAGAAATGGAAATAAAACCAAAAATAAACAAATGTGACTTAATGAAACTTAAAACTTTTGCACAGCAAAGGAAATCATAAACAAGATGAAAAGATAACCCTCGGAATGGGAGAAAATAGTTACAAATGAAGCAACTGACAAAGGATTAGTCTCCAAAATTTACAAGCAGCTCACGCAGCTCAACATCAAAAGAACAAACAACTTAATCCAAAAATGGGCAGAAGACCTAAATAGACATTTCTCCAAAGAAAATATACAGATTGTCAAGAAACACATGAAAGGATGCGCAACATCATTAATCATTAGAGAAATGTAAATCAAAACTACAATGAGGTATCACCTCACACGGTTCAGAATGGCCCTCATCAAAAAATCTACAAACAACAAATGCTGGAGAGGGTGTGGAGAAAAGGGAACCCTCTTGCTCTATTGGTGGGAATGTAAATTGATACAGCCACTATGGAGAACAGTATGGAGGTTCCTTAGAAAACTAAAAATAAAACTACCATATGACCCAGCAATCCCACTACTGGGCATATACCCTGAGACACCTGAGACAACCATATTCAAAAAGAGTCATGTACCACAATGTTCACTGCAGCACTATTTACAATAGCCAGGACATGGAAGCAACCTAAGTGTCCATCAACAGATGAATGGGTAAAGAAGACATGGCACATATATACAATGGAATATTACTCAGCCATAAAAAGAAATGAAATTGAGTTATTTGTAGTGAGGTGGATGGACCTAGAGTCTGTCATACAGAGTGAAGTAAGTCAGAAAGAGAAAAATAAATACCGTATGCTAACACATATATATGGAATCTAAAAAAAAAAAATGGTTCTGAAGAACTTAGGGGCAGGACAGGAATAAAGATGTAGACGTAGAGAATGGACTTGAGGACAGGGGGAGGGGGAAGTGTAAGCTGGGATGAAGTGAGAGAATAGCATTGACATATATATACTACCAAATGTAAAAGAGATAGCTAGTGGGAAGCAGCCGCATAGCACAGGGAGATCAGCTAGCATAGCACTGGGAGATCAGCTCCGTGCTTTGTGACCACCTATAGGGGTGGGATAGGGAGGGTGGGAAGGAGACTCAAGAGGGAGGGGATATGGGGATATACGTATGCATATACCCAATTCACTTTGTTATACAGCAGAAAGTAACAAAATATTGTAAAGCAATTTTACTCCAATAAAGATGTAAAAAAATATAAAAAATAAAAATGGCCTACATTGAGTGACTTGGGACCAAAATACACAAAAGTGACATAATACATTTTTAAAATGGTTTCTAAACCTAAGAATGAAGTATTGGCTTTTGACATCACTACTTCTGGAAGAAAGCATATCAAGTTCTATTTGAGAATTCAAATTTCTCAATTTCTTTACCACTTATTGATTGGTAACATTTCTAAGGAACAATTTTATTTCTTTCATTTTAAATTGATTTCTCTTTTTAGCAAGATTGTGCTTTTTAAGAGCACTGAGGCAAAGAATTCATTTAATTCCACTTTTTTTTAAATCAATGTCTACAAGGCCCCCTCAATCAATGGATTACCCTTTCCATCCATTAGACACCTTTCCAGGCTGTTCACTGACCTTTTGCGTCCCATGTACTATCACTGTAATATCTCAGCACTTTTAGTCTTACATGAAATGCTTGTGTCATTTTCTGCTTTTGCTCTTTCTGTCATTTTTAAACTCTGAACTACACTGTGTAATTTTGCAGCTTCTCCTTTGAACTTGACATGTATTATGTGCCTTTTGTGCCCTTAATTACTTTTTCCACTTTGGGGTTGATCCATGTTGGTCTTTCCTAATCCTAGTATATTGATTGCTGTACAGCAAGCCTTTCCTCTACAAGCACTGTCTGTCTTTAAAGTTTCTTCTTTCCTTCCAATGCTGAGAACCACTGAATTTTTTTCTACTAGTCCTTTCCAGGAAACCTCAGCTTCTCCACAATTGTGACAACCGAGACCTATTCACTAGAATCATAATTATTTCTCTCTCAACATTAATTTTCCTTACTCCAGTTTGAAAAAGAAACTACAATGACAAAAGGTGGAAAAGAGATATGTGTCAAAAGCAAAAAAGACATTGGCAAGAGAATATTCAGGAAGCAACAAAAACATAATCATTTACAAAGATACGAGAGAGAGGAAGTAAGAATGGTTTCTTGAAGAATTATAAAATGGGCAATATTAAGTTAAAGAATGACATAAAAACTTGAATCTTGTAAGAGTAAATCACTTTAATGTCTAGTGTGCCAGATACAAAAATACCAGCCATTAAGAATGAAATCATTTGTCAAATACAGGCTACCATCTTCTCTTACGTAAACTTCTGCAACAGTGTCCCCACTGGTCTCACTGTCTCCAGTACTATCTCCCTCCACCCCAGTCTCCAGAATGCTGCCAGTCATCATCTTAAAACACATACTTAATCATTTCTCTGCTAGAAAACTTTTCAATGGCTCTCCCTTTCATCTAGAATAAACCTAAAAGTTTACAAAACCCCCGTCTAGACTGTGTTTACTTTTCTAGCCTCATTTCTAGCCACTTCTCCTTCTTCCCAAGATCTGCATGTTCTAAACAGAACATTCTTTATCCTCTTTCTCCAGCCATTTGTATATGCTTTTTTTGCCCTTGCCCAGAATTCTCTTTCCTGCCCCAGCTCCTCTCAGTCCGTTCAATGCTTATTCATCCTTCCTGTAGATGCCTTTCTTACCTGACTCATTAACTAAAAGTTAAGCACCTGTCTTCTGTATGTTACCACGGTTCACTGTATTTCTCTTATCATAGCACATAATATACTATGTTATACTATTTTGTTTATTTATGTGCATCCCATTCTAGTTGGCAAGCAATACAATGGCAATGATAACGTTTACCTTTTTTGCCCTGGTATTCCAGCAGCCAGCACAGAACCTGGCACCTGATGATGTCTGATAAAAACTTTATTGGTTGGATGTTGTACAAATATTTAGCTGATGGTACTGTCTAGTAACCCAAGGCCTAATTTGAATTTCCAGTTTCAATCCTTGTTGAAAATCTTTCTAGAATAGTGGCAACCCGTAGCATGTACATAAGGCTCATTAGTAATTTACCTTTGGCGTGTGGGACAATTCCTGCCTCTATTATCCCTTCCCTATGACTGTAGGGTGTAGAGTTGGCACAAGCTACCCACGCTGTGCAAAATTCAGCAGCTGACGCTCATAGCACCCACCTAGTCCTCTTTGCCTGTTCAGAGGTAGTCACTCAGCTACAACAATCTCCCATGCCCACCCTCCACTGAAGAGTCAGGGTTGCCTACTAAACTGTATCTCCCACGAGTTTTAGCCTGACAATAGGACACAAGCATCTTAGCACTCCTTCTAGAGACTGTCATCCTCTATATATTGTGTAAAGAATCAGTCTTCTTTTCTGCCTTATCTAGTAAAATAAGAAAAATTGAATTTCTTTGGGTTGACTTAGCAGCTTATAAGATCTCTGGATCATCATTCTAGTCATAGTGTTGTGAGAACTGTAGATTTTAGAGATGGAGAAAAGTGGGTTTAAACTTCACTAATCCCCTCCAGAAGTTTCTGAAATCAAAGACTATTTAATTCAATACATTCTTGATTTTTAATTTATTTTCCCTTCTCTTCAAATTTTCTCCTGAAAGTACAAGAATTCTGTTAATTAAGAATTCAGTAAAGTGAAACAATTTGAATCAGATTTGAAACGTTTATGTATCCAAGTTTACCCATTAAAGTAATATTTCATTTTTCAAGAGAAAAATTCCTAAGAAAATTTTTATTGATGCCATAAATAGAAAGAACAGTACTCCCTTGATTTTTCAAGAAATGACTGTTTTTTAAGTGTCAGGAAAGGGGATAAAAAATAAAGTTGAGCATTTGAGGGACAGGTCTAAATCAAAAATACTTTCCCTTGGTTTATTAACAGAAAAGATAAAAATTAAAAGTGATGTGCTTACTGCCCAAAGTAAGGGTATTATTGAGAAAGTATTTTCATTCCTCTTAGGGCTAAGAGTAGAGTAGGTATTCTGCTACCAAAAATATAGTAAAATCTTTATGTCAGTAATATGAATTATATCCAAAATATTGGTAATTTATTGGAGAACATAATTTAAAATCAAATATGTTCTGAGTCATAGAATATGGGATAAATCAACCTGTCAAGGTTAAAATGGGCCATGATTTTTCAAAAAGGCCATCAACGGAAATAAACTGCAGAAAAGCCATTTTGGACCACCCTACCCTAGTTCCCCAATGTATCTGTTCATTCGCTTTTTATTTTTGGCTATAAATTTGCTGACAGATGTTGTGTCTCATAATAGTCAATCAAACTTCCATGTTTTTTCTCTATACGCTCAGTAATTGCTCTCAGTCATACCTCCACGCTCAGTAATTGCTCTCAGTCATACCTCCTGATTTTATTCCTACCACAATCTAAACTTTGGTACATTACCACTGACCCTAACATTCTCCAGTATCTCCTCCTCATTTTCATGAGACACCATAACCAGCAACTAACTCTTGAATGTTTTTCCCAGACCAGCACTGACAGAACCCACAGACCTATCCTATGATTCTTTCCAAATAGGGCTCAGCCAATGAAAGTATGTCAGAAGTAAAGTCATATACCTGAACCAGTGATAGAAAGGCTGGGCACTTGGACAGATAAGTAACGGATATTAAATGTAGGAAGTCTAAGATGACCAGGGGCTAGAATATCTTACAAGTCTGGAACCTTAATAATCACAAAGGGCCTATTACATCTTTACCAAGATGTGCTCCACAAAAATAGTAATATGTGAAGATGTCTCCCAGACTAACTTCCATGATCAATAAAAACTGTACTGTGTAGCTGCTTTGACTTTTATCTTAGAGATTCAGAAAGTGCATTAGTATATTGAAAGATAAAAAGTCTGGTCATAAAGAAACATGTTAACTTTGTTTAACCTGGTATTTGCCAAACCTTTCTGACCACTGAATACCTATTAAGATCCTGGAGGAGGAAAGAAAGATATCAAGGAAGAGCCTTAAGGAAAAGCTGACCTGCTCAGCCATTTATGTTTGCTGCTGCTTCTCAGTCTCCTCTAGGGCTACCCTATAAGCCCAGGTATTGGTCATATGACGTTTTAGGCAGTGTTTCTTAAACTTCCATGTGCATACAAATCACTGAGGATATTGTAAAATGTAGGTTCTAATTCAGTAGGTCTGACGTGGGGCCTGAGAGTTGCATGTCTAACATAGCTCCAGGTGATACTACTGCTGCTGGTGGTCTCTGTCACATTTTCAGTAGCAAGGCTCTACAGGAACATTGCAAAAGGAAGATCATCACAGCTCTAATTTCTTTATCCTACCCTTTCTAATAATGAATCCTCCTAAAGTATTGCTTTCCTTATGTCACTTTGCTGGTCAGAAACTTTCAGTGGTTCCCTATTCCCAGCTACATTCGTAACTCAACAACAGAGGTTTATTGAACTTTTACTGTGTGGCAAATAGATTAACAGAGCCCCTGACCTTATATAATCAAGAAGCGAGTGGGTGAGCAAGAAACAATGTGCAGAATGCTAGGAGCCAAAACAAGAAGGTAATAGGTATTTCCTCAGACCTCAGTTTTCTCATCTGTGAAATGAAGGTTAAGCTAGACCAGTGGTATTTAATCCCCTGTGTTCACTGTAGTCACTAATACCACCAGAGTCTCAGCCCAGACTAATTATGTGTACTCAGTACCTCCTGCATTAAGGCATGGGCTGGTCTTACAAGCTCCCCAGGTGATTCTAATGTGCAGCCGAGTTTGCCAACCACTAGACTAACCAGTGATTCCCAAATGCTGCCCAAACCATCAACACCAGCATCACCTGGAAAACTGTTAGAATGCAAATTCCCAGACCTACTGGATCAAAAAACTGGGGACAGGATCCAGAAATCTAGGTTTTAACCAGCTCTGCAGGTGGCTCTAATACATTTTGAAAACCACTGGATTAGAAAATAAGTAAATTTCCCTCTAGCTCTAAAATGCTATCAATACTGTGACCTCTGACAGCCTTTTCAAGGACTTTTGTTATCCAGATTTGCAGACTAAAATTATAAGCTCTGGAACTAGACTTCCTGGATTTAAATCCCAGCTCTTACAGTTAATTGCTGTGCACTCTTGATGACTTTGGTTGTCTGTGTTTCAGGTCCTCATCTATAAAATGAGAATAATAATAGCACCTACTCTCAGAAAGTTGCTACGAAAATTAAATGATTTCGTATCTATAACTCACTTAGCAGAGTGTCTAAAATGTGGTATTCATTACCCACCTATTGAGTATTTCCCTGGCCACTGTATCCAAAACTGCAGTTCACCCCCACCATTCCATTGTCTCCTCCCCTGGTTTATTTTTCTCCTTTGTAGTTATTACTCTCTAACATATTACATATTTCACGTATTGCTTTGTTTATTATCTGTCTTCTCCCACTAAGATGTAAGCTCTAAAAATCAATGATTTCTGTCTATTTTACTAAAAGCTATACCCCCAGTATCTAGAACAGGGTCTGACACATTGGAAAGACTCAAAAAATATTGGTGGGAAGAGGAATGAATAAATGTTAACTATCAATATTAATATTATTAGCAATTCAAAGTTTTCCTTATTGAAACCTAACAGTTTATACTTCCTGTTTATTGTCCCAAATTGTGTTTTGCTCTTATTCCATGCTTTATCCAAATTCTGTCCCATACTTAAAAATGCCCTTCTAACGTCTGTCCATTTTAGGCCTTGTTCAAGTTCTACCTCTTCTTTCAATATCCCCTGATGACTCTAGCTCTCTAGTTCTTGGAATATCTACACTGTTTACGGCCTATATGGTACAACTTAACACTTAATTTTCTTAATTTAATGTCAGTGGAATAACTTCTAAGAAATTTACTTTTAAAAACCTGCATCATTTCTCTAGCAAGCATTTCACAAAAATTAGGGAGGAAGGGGATCCCAAAAAAAAACAATGGGAAAGCTTACCATTAATTAGCCATGTTGTCCTCAAATATCTAAAATAGTGCCCGAAATTTTACAAAGCATTTTTATACACATCAGCCTAGTTTTGACTAGATGATCTCAAAGATTGTGTCTCCCTGCTCTTAAATTTTCGAATTACCTTCAAGGATAGAGAGAACATTTCTTGTGGTTAAAAATTAAAAATAAATCATGAAAGTCATGGGAATTCCCTGGCAGTCCAGTGGTTAGGACTCCGTGCTTTCAGTTCTGAGAGCGCGTGTTCAATCCCTAGTTAGGGAACTAAGACCCCACAAGGCATGTGGCTCTGCCAAAAAAAAAAATCATGAAAGTCACAATAGAAGCAGAAAATGACCCAAGAAGTATTGATAGCTGAGTTTGGGTATTGGCAAATAAGTGGCTCTCTCGTTCCCAGTGTTTCTGTCACCTGGAAAAGGCTCACCCTCATCCCCAGTGCAGCCCCCCAGGCAGGCATGACCAACTGATCAGAGCTGGCAGACAAGCGGACATCTATGGGCCATTCCAACCTAGTCGAACCATCTTGGTTCTAAAAGCAAAGGAAGCATGCTGAGAAATTTAAAGTGATTTATCCAGGCACATACATGGTAGCAGAACAAGACCGGAACCAGCTGCCTGACTTTGTGCAGGGCTCTCTCTCCACTCCCCTCCTAATTCATTTCTGAAATTCAGTATTTAAATTTCCATTCTAAAGCAATCAAAACACACGAAGCAAACGTTTGACAGAGGCTTTTCATATTAATGCTCATGAATATAACGTTGAAACGAAAAATGACAGCTTCAAGCCGGGTGACAGACAGGGCTGGCTAGTCTGTTATTTTTCAGTTGGGTTTATTTACCTAAGCCTAGAATGCATCATGACTGGAAAGAGACAGAACTGATTATTTTAATTCCACTGTCCTAGAAAAAGAAAAGGGAAATAGTCTTCATTAACAGGAACTGGGCTCAACTCCAGTCCTGAAATAACTTACACTACTGAATCAACTTTTTAAAGGTGACCTTTACTCTCATTAATGGCAAAGCATTAGTTTAAATATAGTTTAATCATTAAATTTACATTATAGGAAAACATATATTTAAAGAAATATGAAAAAGAGATAAGGGAGAGAGATATAAACATCTATTTTAACATAATGACCGTTTCCTCACCACGGAAATTATGCCAGCATTTCAGAATTATAATTTTTCCAGAGCCTCTCTCTAAAAGACAGTTTCCAAACATTACAATCACCTTTGTAACTCAGTTGGAATGAAACTCACTTGTTAAATTTTACCTAGCCAATTGATCATTCTCTCATTTTTAGACATACTATAATTGAAGGCTGTTTGTTGGAGATGGGGGCAGGTAATCATCATTAACACAGTTAGAAATTGCCTCTGGCACTGTCTGCATTACTAAAGGAAACCAGGATGACAGCTGGCAGGTCTGTTACTTCATAGAGTTAATCCCATTTAGCTATGTTACTTGGTTACAAGGCACCAGCAGTTGGTCCTATAACCTGTCCTTTCACACGGAGAAGGTGAGCCTAACTCGTTTGAGGGTAGGATGAGGAAAGTAGCAAACACACAGAATCTCTTGTCTTTAGTAAGCCCTCTGCTACCATGCCAAAGTCAGGGGAGGGAGTAGCAGTAGTGCTAAAACAGCCAGAGGAAGTTCAGGATCTGCACGGCCCCTGATCCACAAAAAAAATGCAATCAGTTCAAGGGCTCTCCTACAGTCTGGATATACACAGGAACAATCTCAAGGGGCCTCAGAAAAAAAATCTAGCCACAAATTGATGCTTGCTAAGAGAGCCCCAGAAAGCTGGAGTGATTCTTCCCTCAACCCCCTTTATCAGTCAAGACACTGGTGCTCCATGAATCAGGTCAAAAACGAGAATGAAACCAAGAGCTGAGGTCAGACCCCATCACTGTAGCCCAGCACAGACCCTTTAGGCAAAAAGGACAGCCAAGGCAAATCCTGACATCTAACAATGGACCAGTAGTTCCTTAAGAATGTTTGTGAAACACTGAGCACTCTGCTTCCAGCCTAGTCATTCAAAAAATTCAGACATCACTTCTCCTGTACCACATTACTGAATCATTTTTCAATCAACCCACTTACTCATCTGGAAAAGGGAACAAGAATCCCATCTCAGACTTCCCTGGTGGCGCACTGGTTAAGAATCCACCTGCCAGTGCAGGGTACATGGGTTCGAGCCCTGGTCCGGGAAGATCCCACATGCCACTGAGCAACTAAGCCCACACACCACAACTACCGAGCCTGAGCTCTAGAGCCTGCGAGCCAAACTACTGAACCTGCGTGCCACAACTACTGAAGCCCGCACACCTAGAGACTGTGCTCCACAAGAGAAGCCACCACAATGAGAAGCCCACGCACCACAACAAAGAGTAGCCCCCACTCGCTGCAACTAGAGAAAGCCCGCGTGCAGCAACCAAGACCCAATGCAGCCAAAATAATTAATTAATTTTAAAAAAAGAATCCCATCTCATGTAGCAGAAACATTAGTTGGCATTCAAGACACCATTCACAATTATGGAAAATCCTTTAAAACACTACTATTTATAATAAAAACCCAAATTCCTTAAAAACTGTATGCCAGCTAATCAAACATAGTAGGTAGAGAATACATTCAAGAGTTGGAAGGACTCGATTTGGAATCAGTTTTGTTACTTCCTAGATCTGTGACCATGAGCAAATTACTTATTGCCTTTAAGCTCAAGTTTTTTATAAAATAATCACAATAAAATTTATTTTACAATGTAGTTCTGAGGATTACATGAAAAATATAGGAAAAAGCACAAAAATGCCTGACCCATGATGGAAACTAAATAAATATTCATTTCCTTCCCCCCTTTCCTTTTTTCTAGTAAAGAAAATATATGTGTTAAAATGTTTTGAATGTTGCATGTTGTTTAAATAATTAACATGCCAATGTCTTATCTATGCAACTCTAGTTTATTATTGCTAATTTGAAACAACTACTATTTACGTATGTGATTATACATAAAATTTGAATGAATTATAATTGATACCATAATCTGGATCTCTTTTACCAGAAATATATTGCAGCTTTATTTCAATCCCACTATGGTAGAAAAGAGAGAAAACCAACACCTCTTCAGTTGAATAATAGCAATATTTTATGGCCTTTTTTCCATCAAGTCCTTTTCTTTTGTGTTAGATACCATGCATCTCTCAAAATAATTCTGCTTATCTGTCTTCCAAAGCCTGCTTATAGCCTTTAATACTGCAAGACAGTGTAAGAAGCAAATATGTACAGTCTGGCAAAAAAAGAGGGGAAGGAAGGCATGTTTGATGCAAATAAGAGAATATGCAGGAACAGTCTTACAGCCAAGAACAACAGCAGGCTTGTCCATCTGTCCATCATCAAACTGAGTTGTGCCCACTAGTTATCAACAGGAGGTGGCCATGTGGGCATCACACTAAAATAGAAATTCTGTCATCCATAAGACAAGGTGAGAAGGTAAGAAAAGGATTAACTGTTTCAGAATCAATTTCTGGGTTAGCAGGATATATACAAAGAGTTGCTGCAGGTTTCTTACTCATAGACTATAAAGCATTTATTCATTCATTAAACATTTTCTGGGTGCTTTTTAGAAGCCAGGCAATGTACAAGCCACTATGGATACAAAGAATAATTTCATTTTTTAGTAATTCTCTTAAGGGACAGAGAAGTAAACAAATAATTATAATACAGTAAGATGACAGCTAATGTATATACAATGTGCCATGAGAACCCAAAGAAAGAAATCATTAACTATGCAAAAATATGGCAACTTTACAAATGTGTAAATCATCTTTGCACAGGGGCTATACTAATCTTCTTTGTAATATTTTAGTGTTGTTATATGTGCCACAGGAGTAGAATAGAAAATCCAAGACTGAACAGATGGGTCTTGATCAACGATGTTTATCTTACGACGTAAGAGAAGTATTATTGCCTTTACTTTCGTTTCTTACAGTCTTTTTCTTTTAAGTATAGGTGTGTGTTTAATTTTTATATGATTTTTAATCTTATGAACTCTATCTAAACATATCAATTTCTGTTTTCTATAATATCAGTATGTTTGAGAGTATAACCATTGGACAATACAGATATGGATGTAGGTATAGATACAGATATATAGATATAGAAATAGTTTCTTGGCTTCTGGAAATACTAGTTATGACATATTTCTTAAATTTTACAATGACACATTTTTCTTTCAGGCAATTGCCTAACAGAAAAGTGAATATAAGGCATAGACTTTACTGGCATTTAGCAAAATTAAGATGTTAATACAAATAAATCTTCAGTGGCTTTAAGAATTACTATAGGGCTTCCCTGGTGGCGCAGTGGTTGGGAGTCTGCCTGCCGATGCAGGGGACACGGGTTCAAGCCCTGGTCTGGGGGGATCCCACATGCCACGGAGCAACTGGGCCCGTGGGCCACAACTACTGAGCCTGCGTGTCTGGAGCCTGTGCCCCGCAACGAGAGAGGCCGCGACAGTGAGGGGCCCGTGCACTGCAATGAAGAGAGACCCCCACTTGCTGCAACTAGAGAAAGCCCTCGCACAGAAACGAAGACCCAACAAGCCAAAAATAAATTAATTAATTAATTAATTTTTTTAAAAAAAGAATTACTATAAAGACTCCCTTTCAATTGCAGAAATTAGTAAGAAGTGACTTGCAGCACTCCCATTTCAGCTAAAGTCTAAAGTGTAGATAAACTGTCAGCTTGAAAATCCCATTGAAATGTTTACTGGCTTTGTTGCTCACATGTGCACTTGGAAACAAAATTTACAAGTTTCAGATTAAGTTTATTATTCATCTCTGAGACAATTTTTGGTGCTCAATCATTTCCCCAAGTCTCATCTTGGTTATCTCTCTAGCACTGGTATTCCTCTTTCTTGTCCCTGAAGCCATACATTGCCCTGGAGCTACATGCATAAAAACACTGGTGTTCCCCTCTCTGACCCCTCCCACAGTCATGGGAGCCAATGGCACGTTCTGAAAAGTAGCACTAGCCATTATCTTGCCTCAGGCACTAGCACCAGGCCCAACCAGAGTCTAGGTCAGCCTTGAAGAAGGCACTCCAAAGAATAACAGCCATCACTCTCCCTGCCACTGTCCTGATGTCCTGCACTGGCGGCTGCCAAAACTGAAATGCCTTAACCCCTGACAAACTCAAGAGCTCCTGTTCACATTACTATTATATGCATCAGTTTGACAAGACATGAAAGTCCTAAACTTTATTTCTAATTGCTATTTCAGTCACAAAATCAACCTTATCCGCATGCCAAAATTTAGGTTGTAACTTATATGTGATGAAAACCACAGTGACCATACATAGATATTTGCTTACTGTTTTTATTCTGTCCATCTGTCAATTCCGTATAAGTAATTCCTGGTCACTGTTCTCAATGTGATTCTCTTATTATGACACCTAGCACAACTTCACAGGTAAGTTTATGTTTACTGAATATTTTCTATTGATAGTGGTAGCACTGGTGATGCTGCAGCTTCTGTGTTCTACTCTAACAAGTATACAAGTGTTGTCCTACAGATGGGCAAGTTTTTGCCAAGATCTATATACTCTTTTCTATGATTTTTCTAATCATCATAGTTCTTCATCTATTGCACATGTAAAACTTGCAAAAAAAATTGATTACAAAATGAAAAGTGGACTTCCCTGGTGGCGCAGTGGTTAAGAATCTGCCTGCCAATGCAGTGGATACCGGTTCGAGCCCTGGTCTGGGAAGATCCCACATGCCACGGAGCAACTAAGCCCGTACACAACAACTACTGAGCCTGCACTCTAGAGCCCACGTGCCACCACTACTGAGCCCACATGCCACAACTACGGAAGCCCATGTGCCTAAAGCCCATGCTCCTCAACAAGAGAAGCCACTGCATTGAGAAGCCCGTGCACCACAATGAAGAGTAGCCCCCGCTCGCCACAACTAGAGAAAGTCCACGCACAGCAACGAAGACCCAATGCAGGCAAAAATAATAAATTAATAAATTTTTTTTTAAAAATGAAAAGTGTCCTTACAAAATGAGTTGAGTAATGACTCATGCCCAAGGAGTCTAACTTAAAAATGGCAAAGGGGCTTCCCTGGTGGCGCAGTGGTTGGGAGGCCGCCTGCCGATGCAGGGGACGCAGGTTCATGCCCCAGTCCGGGAAGATCCCACATGCCGCGGAGCGGATGGGCCCGTGAGCCATGGCCGCTGAGCCTGCGCATCCGGAGCCTGTGCTCCGCAGCGGGAGGGGCCGCATCAGTGAGAGACCCGCGTACCGCAAAAAAATAAATAAATAAATAAAATGGCAAAGAGAAAGTCATTCATTAATTTAAGGTCAGAGGCCTGCAAGCTACTTGACCTTAAATGAAGGCCAAGAGAAGCATCCATTAGTAGAAGTTTTAAAAGTAGATATTACCTATGAAAGAAATGGTTTTTTCCTGATGGTGAAAGTTGTGATATCTCTTCTACGTTATCTAATAGCCAATATTCAGGAAAGGAGATAAATATCAAATGAGCAACAGGCAAAAGAGCTGGGTACCACTCAACCTATGAGTGCATCATGGTTCCACAACTCTAGAAGCATGCCAGTTATGTGGTTTTGAGAAACTGTCTTCCCTTAAAGCATTGTTAGACATGGTAGCAATGCCCTGCTCTCTGTTCACATAAGCCAATCTAAACTACAATGGAGCTGAGGTATGATATGACCCCAGTAATTCTATTTCAAATATACTTAAACATTTGTAACATACTTCTGAATTTCAATAAGTGAATAAAATAAAAACCACTGTTTATTCATCATATCCATACTACTCCTCAGACATTGTGCCAATCTGATTCTTACCTTGGTCTATGAGATGATTATTGTTATTCTCTTTTACAAAGAAGCACACAGGCCTAAACAACTGAAGTAATCTGCCCCAGACATGAGAATGTTAATAATACTGTATATTTGCATAAAAGAAAATGTCTTTTAAATCTGTCATTCCCCAGTTTTCATATGTGAGGAACAACTGCGATCCACACTCAGAGGGCAGAGGCTCTAGACACAGATTCCCCTGTAACACATTCATTGGAGCAGAGGTCCCTGTCAGTGATGATCAAAACACTGCAATGTGCTTGCAGCCTTCAGGAGCCTATGCAGATTTAGACACATTCTTGGGCCCTTTCTAAAGTCTTGTTAGACCTTTAGATCCTATTTTTAATAACCCTTATAATCTTTTTAAAATACTCAGCCAAAGATCAAAGCTGCTGCTCAGCTTTAAGCTACACACTCTGTATCTTCCATTTTCATTTGTACTTATGCAACATTTACTGTTTTTTTCATAGCAAGGAATAGAGTTTCCTTCATGAAGGAATAAAATTTGCCCTTAAGGAAAATAGTATTCATTTTCAGTAAACATTTACTACGTAAATGTTTTTACTATGTAAAAGCCTTTACCTTTTTGAAAGTTAAAGGCTATTAACGCATATGTGGAATCTAGAAAAACGGTACAGATGAACCGGTTTGCAAGGCAGAAATAGAGACACAGATGTAGAGAACAAACGTATGGACACCAAGGGGGGAAAGCGGCAGGGATGCAGGGGGAGGTGTGCTGAATTGGGAGATTGGGATTGACATGTATACACTAATATGTATAAAATAGATAACTAATAAGAACCTGCTGTGTAAAAAAAATAAAATTCAAAAGAATTAAAAATTTAAAAAAGAAAGTTAAAGGCTAACACTGAAGAAAGTAAAAAGGTGGATAAGACCTGATCTTTCCCTGCCAGGGCTTAAAACCTAATTATGAAGACAGTAGGAATCAGGGTCAGAATTTAAAGTGGAGCCTCTAGGTCCCTCTCGAAGGAACAACTTCTGATACCATTTTGCTTCACTGAAGAGCAAGCTCTGGCTTCCCAATGAGAAAAATGAGAAAGGGTGCTGACAATAATAATCCTTTAAGAAAAATGTGAAGGATTCTGATTCTAGCAATAACTTTTTTTATTTTATTTTATTTTATTTTTAATTTATTTTTTTTGTTAGCAATAACTCTTAAGGTGGAGGGGGCAATGCAGGAGAACGGGAGCAGTTTCAGAATTGACTTGAGTATGCATGGTGATGTGCTTTTACAAACCACATAGCCCCTGCTCTCCACACCTTCCCCAGAATCACTGCTATAGGGAGCCCCCAGGCATAGAAGGGAGGATGCCATGCATCTCAGAGGTCTTGAGATAGGAAAAGACTGAGAAACACAGTGTCTAATATACTGCAGTTTTTCAGGTATGGCTCCCAGTGACACCATAGTATATATTCATTTTTCTATTTGTCCTTATTTAATATTGAACAAGTAATATTTTACACAAAAGTCTACATCAAGAAGGACTTAATTTGAGTAGATGATTACCTTCGTCACTCATTAAGGTAAGAGGCTGTCTCTTCAGAAGACCTGAACCACTGCAAAGTTGAGCTGCTTAGAAAGGAGTCTGTGATAAAAACAAGTATGAAGATAGTTATTTAAAGGAAATAATTTTAACTTATTAAAAACAAACCTATGCTTCCCTCTTGCGTCTCCCTCCCTCCCAGCCTCCCTATCCCACCCCTCCAGGTGGTCACAAATGGGAACACATGTATATGTATAACTGATTCACTTTGTTATAAAGCAGAAACTAACACACCATTGTAAAGCAATTATACTCTAATAAAGATGTAAAAAAAAAAAACCTTTGGGGAATACTCCCACAATCTACTATGATTTACGCTCCCTAGAAACCCAGAGAATTAGCTTAATTCTCTTCTAACATATAACATTGCAGGTATCTACTCTCTTTTGAGACAACTTCCTGTTCTTCTTTACTATTAAAATAAAATTCTCAGTGCCACAGTCTCCTAAATCTATCTCTGTCCTTATTTTATTATCTACTCTGACACTTCACATCCACCTATAAAATGCATCCCTACACAGTTGATATCTCTGTATTATCCTCCACCCATATGGACCCTTTTTCAGCACTCACATTCATGTTTTTATATTTAGCTGCCACACTGATCAACAAACTGATTGTGGTAAATGGTATATTTCTTTCAAGTTTAGCTTTTTTTTTGTTCTAATTTTAAGGAGAGGAGTTGTATATGTATGTGATGATGATGATATAACATATAACTTGTAAAAATTTGTTACAGAAAAGCATCTTTTAAATGAAAGGGAAAAACTACTTAATTTTACCACGTAGAAATTACTACTAAGATTTGGTTATTTTTCCTATTGGTCCTTTTTCTATGTATGATTTTTAACTTTTTATTTTGAAATAATTTTAGACTTAGAGAAGCTGCAAAACTAGTACTGAGAGTTCCTGTATACTCTTCACCCAGTTTCTCCTACTGATAACATCTTCTATTACCATAGTATACTTATCAAAATCCTCTATGTAAATTTTGACAAGGGGAAATCACACTTTTTGTTCACTGTTTCTTACATTTAATTTATAAGAAGCATAGGCAGTTCTATTTAAAATTTTTCAAAACCAACATTTTAATGTCCAGGCAGTATCATACTACATCAATGCATATTTTTAATTTTTTTTTTTTTTTTTTTTTTTTTTTTTCTGTACGTGGGCCTCTCACTGTTGTGGCCCCTCCCGTTGCGGAGCACAGGCTCCGGACGCGCAGGCCCAGCAGCCATGGCCCACGGGCCCAGCCGCTCCGCGGCACATGGGATCCTCCCAGACCGGGGCACGAACCCGTGTCCCCTGCATCTGCAGGCGGACTCTCAACCACTGCGCCACCAGGGAAGCCCCCCCAATGCATATTTTACTTAACTATTTCCACACTGTTGGATAACTAGATTGCTTGCAATTTTTTTCTATTATTAAAAATTCTCATCAACCCAAGTTATACTTTTTAAAAATATCTACTAATTTTACAGGTAAAAAATGGTCTCTCATTATAAATTACTTTTTAAATTATTATGAAGGTGGACATTTTAAATGCTTACTAGTCATTTTTATTTCATCTTTTGTAAATTATTTATCAGGTTGTTTGCCCATGTACTTATGGGTGTCTGAATGTATTATTTACAGATTTGTGTAAAGCTTGCATATGAATATTAAGCTTTCGACTCAAAGACTGTAAATATTTTTCATTGTCTGATGATTGTGTTTTATTTGTTTTATTTTCATTTTGATAATCCAAAACACTTTTGCCAATTGAAAACAAAATATTAGTAATTTGTAATTAAAAGGCATTTTTATTCTCAAACCAAGATCCGCCAGCCACTAAGCGTCTGAAGATGTACCTGTTGAGAATTATGGGAATTTCTTTCCTTAAAAAAAAGAGTCCATATATTATTTAAATTTGACAAAAGCTGCAAAAGGTACAAAGGTCAAATAGGAGGAATCCCAAGTTATTTTAAAAAATGCCACATTATACAAAATAAGAACAGCTTATGAAAGGATCAGTTTGTATTGTATGTTCTCTAGTGTTAATTATTTTATACTATTTTAGTGTCTTATCAATATTCATAACTATAACTAAACTAAAAACTAATTTTTTATTATGACAAACTGAAAATCAGAAAGCTATGTTACAGTTCAACAATACCAAATTGCTAAGAGTCCCCAAAACAATCCAAGCTTTCTTACATCTCCTGCCTCTGCCCTTACTGCTCCCTTTGCCAGGAATCTCTACTGCTCCATCCCTCCACCCCTACCAAATGGAAAACTCCTGGGCCTCACTGTCATTCCCCTCAACCACACCAAACCCTCCTCTCCGATACCATCTTAATTATTGGATCTGTTTTTCTATGTTTACGTTTACTGTCTCATATTAAATTTATTTTTATAGCTGTCCTCCCCTCCCCAACTGTCAATAACCTGAGAACAAGGGATTCAGTCATCACTGTAGCCCCAGTGCCTAGCAAAGTTTTTGACATATAATAGGAGCCCTTTTAATATTTATAAAATGAACTGAATTATCCACATAAGGTAACAATCTTCAGAAAGAGTTATAAGAAACTCGACCTTGTTTTCTGGATTATACTGATAAATAATACTGTAAGTTCACCTACCAACTCTGCTATCAGTTCTGCCTCATGGGGCCCACGCTTTCAGTTTGCCACTGTCAAATGTTTTCTATTCAGTGACAGTGACTCAAGCAGAAAAGAACACCTTTCCTCAGGTAGATGATTAAAAATGACTCACTTTTTTCTTTAACTTTTTATGTTGAAACAATTTGAAACTTACAGAAGAGTTTGAAGAATAGAACAAAGAACCGTTGTATACCCTTTAACCAAATTCACCAACTGTTACCACTTGCCCATATTTCTCCTTTCTACCCACACACACAAACACGCACACACACCACAAAATATTCTTCCTGAACCATTTGAGAGTTATTTGCAGAATCATGCCTTTCCATCCCTAAGTACAAGGATATTCTTCATTTCCTAAGAACAAGGTTATTCTCTTATGTGACCACAGCACATTTATCAAATCCAGGAATATAACATTTATATAACACCTTTACCTAATTTATGGTCTTTATTTCTTTTTCTCCAATTGTCTCAATAATGTCCTTTACAGAATTTTTTTTTTCTCTGATACAGATCAAAGATCACAAATCACATGTTTTTGGCATGTCTTGTCAGTCTCCTTTACTGGAAACAGTTCACACTTTTTTCATGACGTTGAACTTTTTCAAAAATACCAAGGTAGTTATTTTGAAGAATGTCTTTTTGGGTCTGTCTGATGTTTCCACGTGATTAGATTCGACTTATGCATTTTTGGCATGAATACTACAGAAATGATGTTGTGACTTTCTCAGTGTATCATGTTAGGAATCAAATCTTAGTTTATCCCATCACTGGTGATGTTAACTTTGATCACTCAATAAAATAGTGGCAGTCAAGTTTCCCCACTGTAAGGTTACCATTTCTCGCTTTGTAATTAATAAATAATCTCTAAGGAGATACTCTGATAACACATAAATATCCCATTCCTCCTCAAACTTTTGGCATCCATCGATTATTCTTCTGAATCCTCTGTTTCCATAGTGGTTGCAAAATGGTGATTTTCTACTTCCATTACTCCTTCTACATTTGCTTATGTGACCATTCTTTTCCTTAAATATCTTCTCCTTGATTCGTGTTTTTATTCCTTATAAGTAAGTCCAAATTCAAGACTTTTTCAAAAGTTATTTTTAGATCTATCTTTAAAAGTTATCACATTTTTCTTTAACTTTACATTTTCAGTGTTACATGTTAAGAAACCCAGAGCTGACATTTCATACTGCACCACTTAACCATTTTTGTACTCCATAAAATTTAAAACTTCAAAGTCTTGCTTCAAACTGCTAATTGTAATCCAAGACTAGCTCTGTCTCATTACAGTGCTACCTAATCAGTCATGGAAAATGTCTAACACTTGTCTGAGACTCTTGTTAACACATCTCTGGTTTGTACAGGCTAATCCTCATTTTTATGTTTCATTGCACAGTGAAGAATAAGAAAGACTTAGTCTAATCCTGTAATTTAGGTACAAGTAACATTCTATTCTACTAGTTTAATTTTGTGTTCAGAAAGAATCAAAATGAAATCCTCAGAGAAAGGATTGATCTGATAACTTCAATGAAAAAAATACTTTGGATGTTAACTTTCTAAAATTTAATGATTTTTTAAGCATATGTGTTTACCATTAATCAACCACTATATTAAACAATAATTTAGGCAATTTTGCTACTAAATATTACTCAAATTCTTTATTTCTGAAGTTCTATCTCTAGTCAGTAGATTAAGGGCTACGGGTTCCAAAATATGCTGTTTTTCTGAGTCAAGCAGTCAAGTCTAGAAGTGCCACTCTGTCTGAAAGGACCCACAGACACATGTAACACTGCTTATGTCCATGAAGACTGTTTACCAATGAAATCATCAAGAAAGAGCCAACATCAATTGTGTACGGTGAAATATCATTTGAAACTTGGAAACTGTGGCATGGAGGATCATAGATTTTCAGAGCTAGAAAGGACCTCGGCGGTCATTATCCAGGAGGCAAGGGAACATGATGTGATTTGGCCACAATCTACTCACATCAAGTAGATAAGGATGAAGTGTTAATTAAAAATGTGAAAAGGAGACTGATGATCTGAAGAGCATAAGTCTATTAGTGTTTCTTTAACACAGTTTTGGGTTTGTCATCCCTGCCTAGTTCCTCATCTTTTGCGTCCTTCCTCTCCCAAAAGCTATGGCTCTAATCTCAGCCCCAGCCTGGTTTCTAGACGCAATCCTCATTTTAGAAAGATGATATTTAAGAAAATTTAGCCAGCTTCTCTGGAGCTGACATCAAATTAACCATGCTCTTTTTTCCATAACTCTGAATTTATATGCAGAGGTTTTGCTCTGACTCCTTGACCAAATTCCCATCTTGAACCAATGACTGACTTGCTCTGTTGACCACTCACCTGCCTAGATTTTCAAATGTTAGCATAACTGAAGATTCCCCACCATCTTGCTCTTCCTTTTTGTTAGTATACCTCTGTAACTACATGTTGAATTACTGCATCTCACATCCAACACCTGTGATCTTTCTCATCTATTTATTTATTCAATAAACACTTATGGAGTACCTCTTCCATGTCAAGTATTGTGCTAAGCACAGGTGCAGATAGTAATGATGAAAAGGGTATACTTTAATTCCTGACCTTAAGGAACTTACATTCTTGTGAGGGTGACAGACAGTAGAAACAACCATGTACTCACAAGGTGGGAAAAGTATTAGGAAGGAAATAGGAAATAATGTAGTCGGGGAAAAACCTCTCAGGGAAGGTAACATTAAGGATGAAGATTTGAAGGATAAAATGAACTAGCCACGTGAAGTAATGGAAAGACCATTTCAGGCCAGAAAACAGCAGGTGTACATACTCTTAAAAAGGCTTGGGAAGTTGGAGGAACTAAATGGAGGCAAGTGTGGCTGGAACATATTGAGGGATGAGGAAAGATGCTTAAATGAGAAAGGAGAGGCAGAGCATGCAAACCCTTATGGACAAAGGAAGGCATCTGGATTATAACATGATTGTAATGAGAAGCCACTGAAGGCTTTTAAATAGGGAAACCACATGATTTTCATTTTTAAAAGATTACACTAGTGAGTTGAAAACAGGTGTTAAAACAAAAACATGGTGTACATGTGTCCTTTTGAATTACAGTTTTTTCAGGGTATATGCCCAGGTGTGGGATTGCTGGGTCATATGGTAGTTCTATTTTTAGTTTTCTAAGGAACCTCCATACTGTTCTCCACAGTGGCTGTATCAGTTTACATTCCCACCAACAGTGCAAGAGGGTTCCCTTTTCTCCACACCCTCTCCAGCATTTGTTGTTTGTAGATTTTCAGATGATGCCCATTCTGACCAGTGTGAGATGATACCTGATTGTAGCTTTGATTTGCATTTCTCTGATAATTAGTGATGTTGAGCATCTTTTCATGTGCCTGTTGGCCATCTGTATGTCTTCTTTGGAGAGATGTCTATTTAGGTCTTAGGCCCATTTTTCTGTTGGGTTGTTTTGTTTTGTTTTTTTTTGATATTTATCTCCATGAGCTGTTTGTATATTTTGGAGATTGATCCTTTGTCAGTTGCTTCGTTTGCAAATATTTTCTCCCATACTGAGGGTTGTTCTTTTTGTTTTGTTTATGGTTTCCTTTGTTATGCAAAAGCTTTTAAGTTTAATTACATCCCATTTGTTTATTTTTGTTTTTATTTCCATTTCTCTAGGAGGTGGGTCAAAAAAGATCTTGCTGTGGTTTATGTCAAAGAGTGTTTTTCCTATGTTTTCCTCTAAGAGTTTTATAGTGCCAGGACATGGAAACAAACTAAATGTCCAAAAACAGATGAGTGGATAAAGAAGATGTGGTACATATATACAATGGAATATTACTCAGCCACAAAAAAGAACAAAACTGGGTCATTTGTAGACATATGGATGGACCTAGAGTCTGTCATACAGACTGAAATAAGTCACAAAGAGAAAAACAAATATCCCATATTAATGTATATATGTGGAATCTAGAAAAATGGTACAGATGAACCTATTTCCAGGGCAGGAATAGAGACACAGACATAGAGAACGGACATGGGAACACAGAGGGGGAAGGGGAGGGTGGGATGAATTGGGAGATTAGGATTGACATATATACACTACCATGTGTAAAATAGATAGCTAGTGGGAACCTGCTATAAAGCACAGGAAGCTCAGCTCGGTGCTCTGTGATGACCTAGACAGGTGGGATGAGGGGTGGGGGGAGGTCCAAGAGGGAGGAGATAATGTATACATATAGCTGATTCACTTCACTGTACAGCAGAAACTAACACAACACTGTAAAGCAATTATACTCCAATAAAAAAATAAATAAAAAATTTAAAAATCAGAAACAAAACAAAAACATGTCCACAGCAGCATTATTCATAATAGCCAAAAAGTGGAAACAACCCAAATGTCTATCAACTGATGAATGGATAAACAAAATGTGATATATCAATATAATAAAATACTATTCAGCCATAGAAAGGAATTAAGTACTGATACATGTTCTATCATGGATGAACCTTGATAACATTATTTCTCATGAAAGAAGTCAGACACAAAAGGCCACAAATGTATGATTGCATTTACATGAAATGTCCAGAACAGGCAAATTCATGAAGGCAGAAAGTAGATTAGTGGTTTCCAGGGGAAGAAGAATGGAAAGTGCTTAACAGATGAGGGGTTCTTTTTGAAAATGTCCTAGAATTAGACAGTAGTGATGGTTGCAAAACATTGTGAATGTACTAAAAGCTACTCAATTGTACACTTTTTAAATGATTAAAATGACTAATTTTATGTTACATGAATTTTACCTCAGTAAAGAAAAATACCACTCTTTAGACAGTGATTGGTTTGTAGGGGAGGAGAGCTAGCAGCTGCAGGAGGTGGTCCATAACTGGACTAGAGAGGTGACTGCAGAGCTGGAGAAAAGAGGAAAGATCCACTATGTATTTTGCAGGTAAAATTTACTGGACTTGCTGACGTCAGGAACTGAGAGTGGAGGGAGTGAAGCAGGGAAGGAAGGAAGGATAGAAGTAGGGAGAGAGAGAAGGAAGGAAGGTGGGGGGAGAGAAGAAGGGATCTAGTACCCAGAGCCTTCAGACCTGGAGGAAGAATGCGTTTCAAGAAGAAATGAAGAGTTCAACTTTGCACACAGTAACCTTGAGATGCCCCCAATCCAGTTTGGACTGTCCTATGTTAAGATTCCACTTTCCAGTATATTTCTTTAAGTTTTCTAAGCTTCAGTTTTCTCATCTATAAAATAGGAATATTAACAGCGTTTATCAGAGATGGTTGCTGTGCGAATTAAGTTAGGTAACTGATGTAAACTTCTTAGCACAATTTCTAACACATAATAAATCTTGAGTCACTGTTAGAGATGATTATTGTCATAACCTCTAACCCGATTACTATATTTATTCCATAAACTGCCTCTCTGTTCCTTCTTCTAGCATCTGCAGATGCTTGGTCCAAACTAGAGGGCTTGTTTTGAACAAAGTCTCAGACTCTCCCAATCTATTCTCTCTTACTGCAGCTGAGTCCACAACTGGCCATGATCTTAAACAATATTGACAGAGGGACCTGACTCGGTAAAAATAGTATTCAGATCCCTTAGCCAGGCAGATATATCCCTATGTGGAGAAGGCACATGGGGCTCCAGTAACTGCATGACACTCTCCTTATTAAGAGCATTCAACTCACTTTCTTCTAATTTTATACTTCCTTGGCATTCTCCTGTCCTTTATTTCCCAAGCGTTCTTCTCCTCAGGGAAGAAAATGTTCTGACAAGCTGACATGAATATTTGGTCTACCTGGCAGTTAATTTCCTCATAGAGACTTGTAAATTGATGCTCTGATTTATAACCAGACTCTTATGAGTTTGGTTAGAAGGGACCAATTTGCCTGGGCCCGTTAACCTCTGGTTGACCACATAATAGTCCAGTTACTGAACACGAGAGTTGTGTGTCAGACTCTGGACAATGACAACCGTTAAGGAACGACACACACACTCTAACACTAAGCTGAAACAGCCATTCAGACTTAACAATACAATATTTTACAGAGTCGTTGTGAATATTAAATGAGTTAATATACATTAAAGTGCCTAGCGTATATTAGATTCTCAATAAACATTCGCTTATTTTTCAACTCTTTAAGCCATATGCAACTCAACAGGGGAAAAGACTCAAGTCTGAAAAATTTCCAGATGAACTGAAATGCTCCTAAATTTTTTCCCCCACTCCATCCTAATCTATCCCTAACCCACCCTCTTCTAAAGAGTATCCTTTTTAATGGTTTCTCATTTGTGCAATGACGTTTTACCATTGTCTTTGTAGTTTATCATTCAGTAATGCTTAGAAGATGAATGCAAATCAAAATCATATCTAAAAATAACCTTATATATTCTGAGGAATAATTTAAAAGCTCTGATCTTGGGCAAGCCACAACCTTTCTCCATGTCTGTGTCTCATTAGTCAGTAACTATGCCTTACCAGCCCATCCTATAATATCTCATGGTGTTCCTTCCATCTCTAAAATCTACTAACTATATTCACCACTGAATCCTAGCACTCAGCACAAAGTATGTGTTATTGACATGTATGTTGAATGACTGGATAGATGTATTTTAAGATTATATTTTTCTCACAACTCTCATAAACAAGCCCAATTTTTACAATAAAGAAAATGGAAATCAGTCACTAACTTGCTATCCATAAAAGTTTAAAGTTCTTATTTAAAGAAACATGATTGAAAGAAATTCATTGACTGATGGTAAAGAACAGATTCTCACGTAGGCTTTTTAAACGCCAATCTTAACACCATTATAATGGGTGGGTGAGTGAGTAGGTGAATTGATGGACCAATTGATAAAATACCTTATTCATACAAAAATATACCCTGATAAATTTTTTAAGAGTATAAATTTCCAGGCCAGTTTTTTTTTTTTTCATTGTTTTCCCCACCTCTGAATGCTCAGAAAACCTTGTTCACAATAACTAACTCAAGAATCCCGGGGCTTCCCTGGTGGCGCAGTGGTTGAGAGTCCGCCTGCCGATGCAGGGGACACAGGTTCGTGCCCTGGTCCGGGAAGATCCCACATGCTGTGTAGCGGCTGGGCCCGTGAGCCATGGCTGCTGAGCCTGCATGTCCGGAGCCTGTGCTCCGCAATGGGAGAGGCCACAACAGTGAGAGGCCCACGTACTGCAAAAAAAAAAAAAAAAAAAAAAAGAAGTCTATCCCTCTGGAGTTTTTGTCATGTTTAAGAAATTAGGACAAAAAAAAAAGAAAAAGAAATGACGACACCCTTCAATACTGACTATCATCACAGTACATAAGAGGAGCTTGCATTTGTGGCTCTTTGATTCTGTAGTGACATATTTATTTTCTAGATGTTATCTTTAGCTTTTTATCTCACCCGTTCCACATTGATGACCATAAAATAATTGTAAATAATAACTTTCCCACCCCTTTCACATTTATTAATAAACAATTTCAAAAATGTGGGGGAGTTTTAAAAATTCAATTTCAATTTATTACTGATGACATAAAGGAGAAGTCTGAACAACCATCTGAAAATTAACATACAAAGTCAAGAATAGAAAAACTTGAGCTTATAGAAAACGTTTTATTGCCTTTTCTAGTAAACCTCATGCTTCCAGAAAAAGTATTAGGATTATATTTGTTTTGTTTCTTCTTTTATCCATAATCACTGTAGACTAAATGAAATTATTTATATTTTATACACTTTAGTTTCCCTCAATTAAATTTAGTTCAGTTTAATAAATATTACTCACTACCTGCTGGGAGCCAGCCACTATACCAGGTTCTTAGGAGTCAAAGATTAAAAAGACATATATTCTAACTCTCATGAAGTTCATAGCTTAATTAGTATATTGTTTTTTGTTTTATAAAACCTCTGGCTTCATTCTCATTCCAATCAGAATTGCTCTACTTTTACCAGTTGTATATTTTGGGGCTTAATATATTACTGCTTTAAGAGGTTTGAAAAATCACTTGTCTGGAGGAAGCAACACATTTAAAGACAATGTTGTACAGGTAATAATTGTATTTTCTCAGCCTGGTTTCCTCAGAACACAGAGCCTAAGACAAAGAAGTATGATTCAGGGAACAAGGTTTAGGGAAGATGGAGCAAAGATGGGAAGGAAGGAAAGTCAAAAAAAGATTTGTTATTGAATTGACTGGCCACCCATACAGATGGTTGGATACTCAGGCTTATAGGACACCTAATAACCTCCCAGGGGAAGAAAGCAGGAAGCATTTACTCATCACTCTGCTCCTCATTGGTCATGGGTGTCCCCCAGGGCAATAACTCCCCATCATTTCTTGTGCTGCACATACTTGAGTGCTGGGCAAAATCCCAGGGGTGCCCCATGCTATTTCACCATCAAATAAAGAATCCATGAAGGTTAGAGTGGGAAAGTGAGAGGTTAAACTGAGTCAGGGCACTGTCAAGTTGTATCTGCATGAAGATGGACAGCATCTTCACAGAAATGGTCAACGCAGTTGTAGTTGAAATAAGAGGTAAGGCCAAGTAAATTTGAAATGGTGCAAGAAGCATCTGATACAAGTATACAGAAGGCACAGAAGCAGAACAGAGTAGAGAATAATTAACTCTGCCTGGAGGGAGAGGAGTCAGGAAAAGTTTCACAGACATATAATCCCTCAGAAAAAAATTTTAAATGGCAAAAGAGAATGGGTATTCCAGACAGAGGAACAATTTATATAAGACACAGAGGTTTGAAACAGCCAGATGTATTTGAAGAATTGTAAGAAAATCAGTATTCCTGGAATTGAAGCAGTAGTATATAAAGTTAGAGATGTGGACAAGACTCAAAACATAATGAATTTGATAAGCCATGTTAGGAGTTAACCTAGTACCAGAAAAACAGGGAAAGTTATTTGAGTGATTTTAAATGAAAAAGTGAATTTGAGAAAAGGTGTAAATGGAATAATACTGATTAACATTATTATATTTGTGAAATGAGAAGTGGGATGTTTGTAAAGGATGCAGGAAACACGAAAAGGTAGAGTGTTACTTTTACATAGACTATGCTGTGTTAGGATATATATTGTAAGCCCTAGAGCAACCACTAAAAATAATAATAAAGGGTACAGCTAAGGAGTCAACAGAGGAAACAAAATGAAACACACATGCAAAAAAAATATTCAATAAACCTAAAAGAAGTCAACAAATGAGCAACAGATGAAAAAGTAGGGGTGACAAAATAGAAAAAAGAAAAGTAGATGGTACACTTAAACCCAGATATTTCAATGACTATACTAAATGTAAATGGATTAAACACCCTCAATTAAAAGGACAAATCAATGCAATATGGTTGAACCTTACAGATATTATGCAAATTAAAAGAAACTGGAAATAAAAAAGAGTACATACTGAATAATTTAATTTAAATGAAATTTTAAGTCAGACAAAACCACTTTATATTGATAGAAATCAGATCAGTAATTGCCTGGGACAGAGGGTTGCAAGAGACTGACAGTTTGAAACTGTCAAGGTACAAGAGTGAACTTCGGTGACAGATTAAAATGTTCTATATCTTAATTGGTTTGATGGTTTATACAGCTCTATACACTTTTCAAAGTCATTGATCTAGCTACTTAGAATGTGTGAGTTTTATAGTATCTGATCTTACATTTAGGTCTTTAATCCATTTTGAGGTTATTTTTGTAGATGGTG
This sequence comes from Phocoena sinus, assembly GCF_008692025.1. Lineage (NCBI taxonomy): Eukaryota > Metazoa > Chordata > Mammalia > Artiodactyla > Phocoenidae > Phocoena > Phocoena sinus. The sequence continues at coordinate 66,365,113 of NC_045763.1, forward strand.
CTAGAGAATGTTCTAATTTCATTCTTTTACACATAGCTATCCAGTTTTCCCACACCACTTACTGAAGAGTCTGTCTTTTCCCTATTGTATATTCTTGCCTCCTTAATTGTAGACTAATTGACCATAAATGTGTGGGTTTATTCCTGGGCTCTCTATCCTGTCCATTGATCTATGTGTCTGTTTTTGTGCCAGTACCATACTGTTTTGATTACTGTAGCTTTGTAGTATAAAACTCCTAGAGGAAAACATAGGCAGAATGCTCTTTGACATAAATTGCAGCAATATTTTATGGATCCATCTTCTAAAGTAAAGGAAATAAAAGGAAAAAATAAACAAATGGGACCTAATTAAACAAATGTCTTTACACAGCAAAGGAAACCATAAACAAAACAAAAAGACAACCTACTAAATGGGAGAAAATATTTGCAAATGATACGAACAACAAGGGATTAATATTCAACATACATAAACAGTTCATACAACTGAACATAAATATATATATATATATATATATATATATATATATATATATATATATATAGGCAGGGAATTCCCTGGTGGTCCAGTGGTTAGGACTCGGCACTTTCACTGCCAGGGCCCAGGTTCAATCCCTGGTCAGGGAACTAAGATCCCACAAGCCATGCCACATGGCAAATAAAAAAAAAAAGAGAAGAACTGAATAAACATTTTTCCAAAGAGGAAAGCAGATGGCCAACAGGCACCTGAAAAGATGCTCAACATCGATAATCATCAGGAAAATGCAAATCAAAATCACAGTGATATCACCTCACACCTGTCAGAATGGCCATCATCAAAAAGAACACAAATAACAAACACTGGCAAGGATGTGGAGAAAAGGGAACCTTCGCATACTGATGGTGGGAATGTAAATTGGTGCAGCCACTGTGGAAAACAGTACGGAGGTTTCTCAGAAAACTAAAAATAGAACTACCACATGACCCAGCAATTCCACTCCTGGTATATATCTGAGAAAAACAAAAACACTAATTTGAAATGATACATGCACCCCAATGTTCATAGCAGCATTATTTACAATCACCAAGATAAGGAAGCAACCTAAGTGTCCATCAACAGATGAATGGATAAAGAGGATGTGGCATGCATATATATATTTATATATTTATACATATTTATATATATATTTATACACACACATTATACATATATATGTGTATATATATACATACACACACACATATCATACATACATGATGGAGTACTACTCTGCCATAAAAAAGAATGAAATTTTGCTATTTGCAGTAATACAGGTGGACTTGGAGGGCACGATGCTAAATGAAATAAGTCAGACAGAGGAAGACAAATACTCTATGATATCACTTATATGTGGAATCTAAAAAATACAACAAACTAGTCACCATAAGAGAAAGAAGCAGACTCACAGACAGAGAACAAACTAGCGGTTACCGGTGGTGAGGGTGGGGTGGGGGGCAGCACAGGGGTGAGGGAATAGGAGGTACAAACTACTGTGTGTAAGATAGGCTACAAGGAAGTATTACACAACACAGGGAATATAGCCAATATAGGTAGATATGCAGTATAATCTTTAGAAATTGTATTAAAATTTTTAAATTTAGAAAAACAAGAATGTGTGACTTACTGTGTATGAATTATACCTAAACGAAGTAGATTTTCAAAAAAAAGCAAACAAACATCTCTCAAGTTTCTGATTTGAATGAATCAATAAGTGGTGATGATGGAGACAGTACAGGATCAAGAAAAAGTTTTGGCTTCACCTAAGAGGGTTGTTTACATGGACTACCAATTCAAAACCACAGCACTATGCTAGGGGCTGGGAGAGAAGGGATGAAAAAGATACAGTTCCCCTATCTTGAAGGGTCAGGATAGTCTAATGGAGGATGTATGAAAACAACCTAGTTTAACATACTATGAGAAATGTTCCATTAGATTTATGAACAAAGTGTTCTGGGAGAGAGATACTTATAATAAAAATACTCAAAATAATTAACAATTATTAAAATAATTAAATTAAATTTAAATAATTAAATTAAAATAATTAAAAATACTCAAAATTCCTCATCAATTGGTAAAAACAAATGTTTGTATATCAATACCATAGAATACTATTTCAAAAAGAAAAAGAACCAAACTATTGAACATGCAAAAACATAGATGAATCTCCAAATAATTATGTTGAGTGAAAGAAGCCAGACTCATCCCCCTCAGAAAAACATCCTGAGGAACATGGACTTGATAGAGTATGAAATACAGGAAGTATGTAGGTATTTGGTAAGAGACACGTTAGTTTCTTATACTTTGAGAGAGCAAGCATAACTAAGGAAAAAGGTTTTCTGCTTTTCCCTAAAGTGGAAGGAATATGTGGAAGGGAGGAGTGGGACATGGTGACCTATAGCTTAACTTTGCATTTTTTCTATCTAATCATCAGCTTTACCTCTTGTAGTACCCTGTGATTTAGCACCGGTTTCTGAATATCTCATATCTAGAAAGTTCTCTGGTGTTCTATCAAGACAATTTTCACATCTGACAAGTATTACCTGAGTGTGAAGAAGAGGCAAGATAGGCAGAATATCATCTCTAGGAAAATAAAATTTTAAAACAAGGAAAGAAAAAGGACATGGTTCACATTTATAAGGCTTAAACGTTTCCACAACGACTAAAATCCAAACCACACTCTATTCATAACTTCCAGCTATGAGATCAAGCCCATACACATTATGTACATAGTATGTGCAAGTATCCTGGTCAATTGGACTGGGTGTCACTCACTTGTTCAAGAAATCAGTAGTTGTGAAAAAGCATTTTTTCAAGTATTAAATATGAAATGAGTACTAATTGTTATTTATGAATATATTAATATATAATTTGTGGTCAGTGAGTCAAACATTAAGAATCTACTTTTTCAGTCTAAATTATTAAAGCTTCATTATATATTAGCCCACTCCAAAAACATATAAATTCAGCAGCCATCTATTGAGCACCTATGAAACACGCATTGTGCTAGGTTCAGAAGTGAAATAAAGCATAGCCTCTGCCCTCAAAAAAAAAAAAACAATCTAATGATAACAATTTGATAAGTGCTATGGTAAATGTATATAATTGGCACCACAAATGTCCTTCCAATTCTGATTTGTTTCCTTCACATTTTCATTTTTATTACTTCTTTAGAAGTAACAGCAAGACAGTTGAGCAAGATGTTCAAGTAATAACAAGAGCACTGTAGACTTTACGCCTGAGAGGTTTTAGAAACATACTATCTAAAATTTTTATCACTTGATAAAATGTAACACAAATTTTCAAATTACTTTACCAAAGATTAAGTGTGTTGCTTATGCAGACATATCAGTTATTTTCTGTTGCAGATTTCAGACTGCTGCCTAGAAATTAGCACAGATATTGCATTTTACTAAAACCAACAGAAGTGGGTATTCAAAGTAAGCACAATTCACTGCCCTCTGTCATCTATGAGCATGAAGGTTGCACACTGTTGATTTGCTGTTCCACTCAGAGAAAAGGAAACACTCAAATATAAATAGTGCCTTAATAGTGTTGGTTAGCTGCTTTTTAAAAAGAAAAAAAATTAAAGGTCATATTCAGGAATCCCCAAGCTTTCATATAGAACTACGGGACATGGACTGTGCATACTTTTCTCCTATCATCAATGATTTTACAGTATTTTGATGCAGGCCCTGAGACCTCCATATTGAGGCACTGTCATAAAATCAACACTGTCTAATCATGAATGTGTAAAAAACACATTCATGTGGAATCAGACTCATCCAAGAAGAAGGAAAGTGAAGAGTGATCTCAGTCACACATTTCCCCCCAAAATCAACATAAGATAATAGGTTATTATTATTAAACAAAACTCAGATAATCTCAATGATAGCGACTGAAGAATTCCCAAAGGTATCAGAGAGTCAGTGTACAAACACCAGTGCTTACTGACATGTGCCCCTTTTCAGGCACTGTGGTAGATGTGCAGACATTTACTTACTCACAAGAAGTCTATTATCAATTGATAAGAAAAGTCTTACAAGCACAAAACCATGAAAAATCAGAGTGCTCTTAAAGTGTTAAATTGAACTGTACAGAAACTGTAGTAAATAACCAGTTCTTAATAAGTAATCACTGTCTGGCTCAAACAAGTGTAATAGGAAATCATGATGAGCAGTCAGGGAAAAGAAAGCAGAACTGAAATAGGGTTTTAAATGACGGACAGAATATGAAGAAGAAAAGCAGAGTCTAAATACTAGGAATCACACAGGCAAAAGCACAGAGCTAGAAACACACACAGGTTGTAGGAGTTGGCTGGGTCACAAAAAGGACATCTCTGGCTTTCATGGTCAGTTAGCATCAAGCACTGGGTATGAAAATGTTGGACAATTAAGTTAGAGGCACTGAGTACTATTTTGAGAAGTCGGAATCTGATCTAGTGGACAGTAGGGAATTATTGGATGTAGTAAAGAAGAAATGAGCGGTCAATACACGGATGAAGACACCTAGAATAATAATAAGTAGTGTATAATAATAAATAATAATAAGCCTCAAGTTTGACGGGAAAGATACTAAAGCCTTGATGGACGTGAGAGAGTGGCCAAGATGTCAGTGAATTACAGTAAAGAGAAGGGATAGGGATGATTTCCAGATAGCATGCAACTCACATGAGATTTGGGGGATCTATGATACACAGAGCACGAGAATGAGCAGGCTCCATGGGAAAGGGTTCTTTGGAAGAATCAAGTTTCTGAAACAGCAGGGAAATGGTAGAGGAAACACTCACAGGAGTGAGGAATTGGAAGAGTTGGGATTTCAAGTGGGATCTTATGAAAACTAAATGGAGTGATTTATGACACATAAATGATTGAATGGCATATCCAGGGCCAGTGTTAAACCTCACCCTCACACCCTTACAGAGAAGTTCTCATTCTTTAAAAACCAAAAAACTCTTTATGAGTTTAAGTGGTGGGTGGGAAGAAGAGGAAGGACATCTTCCTAGTCTTTCTAAAAAATACTACCTCATTGCATTTCCATCCATACTTCTGAGTGGCTTGATCAGGGTCCTTAAAATCACAGTAGTTTCATGAACATTTATCCCTTTACCATAAAACACCCTCTCAAATATAATGAAATTATTCATGATGGTTTATGATGTAACTTCAGAAAAGTTGCCAATCCCTGGACTCACAGAATGGGAGAAAATATTTGCAAACCATATATCTGATAAAGCACTTGTACCTAGAATATATAAAGAATTTTACAACTCTACAGTGAAAAGACATATAGCCTAATTAAAAAATGGACAAAGAGATCTGAAGAGATATTTCTCTAAATAAGATATACATATGACCAATAAGCACATTAAAAGATGTTTGACATCATTAGTCATCATGCAAATCAAAACCATAATGAGATACCAGTTCAAGTCCACAGGGATAGCTATAATAAGAAGACAATAACAAGTGTTGGTGATAATATGGAAAAATCAGAACCCTTATAAATCGCTGATAGGAATGTAAAATGGTACAGCCATTTTGGAAAACAGTTTGACAGTTCCTTGACAAAGTAAATGCGGAGTTACCATATGACCCAGCAATTCCACTCCTAGGTATATTCCCAAGAAAAATAAAAATACAGTTCCACAGATAAACTTGTACACGTATGCTTACAGAAGCATTATTCATAACAGTCAGAAAGTGGAAACTCAAATGTCTATCAACTGATGAATGGATAAACAAAACATGGCAAACATTTCTAAACAATTGAATTTTATTTGGCAACAACAAATCTGAATGAAATGTCCAGGATAGGCAAATCTATAGATATGGAAACTAAGTAAGTGGCTGCCTAGAATTTGAGGGGTTTGGATGAATGGGGAGTGACTGCTAATGGGATTGGAGTTTCTTTAATGGGGGACAAAATGTTCTAACATTGGATTGTGATGATGGTTGAACATCCTGTGAATATACAAAAAAAATCTGGACACTTTAAATGGGTAAATGGTCTGGTATGTGAATTAAATCCTGAAAAAGAATATTTCACAAGAAGTTTTAAAATTTTGGCAGGTTTATATTTTTCCCAACAAAGTTTTATCTATAGTGGATTGGGTCCTCTACCTTCCTGTGCCCCAAGACTGAGCAAAAGCCTTCAGGGATGCAGTAACCTCAGTTTCTGCTCAGTTCCTCAGAACAAGCTAGTCCCTCAAAAAATATTTATTTATCACCTACTATGAATCACCTACTCTACTGACAAATGGGCTTACACTTTACTGAGATTTCTAACAGTTACGTTTTAGATGTATGCATTCAGTGACCAAAACCTAAACCAGGTTCATAATAAATTAGGTACTCAATCCAATTTAGCTACATCTAATGTAAAAATTCTAAGAAGGTTAAAAATCACCCCTGATTAAAACTATTTTGCTCCAAGACTCCCATACATCTGTCCATGGGCTAATTCAGCACTCTGCTAGCCATTTATTTGTGGCTTCTGGCAGCAAACAAGATGTCAGTGTCTATTTCCGTGGATCACTTTTACCTGAAATCTTTTCTATGCATGATCCAAATTTACTGGAATCATAATCTGCTCTCTGTAATATGTGAAAAAGTGAAGAAACCAATTATGTGTAATTAGTCATGGCGTCTCACTGTACTATCAGAGTTTATTATTAGCAAATTCCTTGACAATAGAAAGGACAAGAATAGAAATATTTTATTTCAATGAAGCTAGGCTAGGGTAATTTGTTCAAATTATTCTTACCCTAAAAAAAATTACTCTTACCCTAAAAAAAATTACTCTTACCGTTCTTAATATTTCCTGATAGTAGTTAATGCAAATTGGTATACTTTACATGCATTTGTCATTTCTTTTTATTGTCCTTCTTCTCCCAGGGAATGTGGATGCTATGAGAACACTAACCTTGGTATTTTTCACTACATATCTCCAGCACCCATAACATCCAATACTGCAGGGCTTAATATTCCAATATTATAAATGATCAATAAATATTTAATGAATTTGTCACTTAGGAGGCATTGAGAGAGTCTTATAATCCTTGGTTGAATAAAATTAAAAACAGAAAATCAAATGCTTTAAATTTTAACTATTTTATATCACGAAATCCCTCCAATTTCCTGAGGTTCCCTGATCTACTGTAGGCAGAATAAGATCTGACATTTTCAACAAACACAGTGATCAAAAATGTTTGAGGTTATCATTTACTGTCATATTATGGTTATTTTTAATTTATTATTTTTATAATTTACCATGAAGTGATGGCTATAATCTGATTTGCACTGGAATAAGAGAAATGCAAAAATTTTATTTGGAGATACAGGTTACATCTTATCAAGAGCCATGTTAATGTAATATTTTTCATTACAACAAACACAACTTTAGGATCTTTCAATAAAATTTTGATAAATACTCTCCCAGTAGATAGTCATGTTAGGTTCTAATATTTCCCATTTTTTATTATTAATGTTTTCTTTCTCCTTTGCCCCACCCCCATCATCACCCCAAACATCTTTTTTAGAAATAATTCCAAAAATTATATCACCATTTTCACATAATTTTCTTTATTATTTTATGACAGTATTTGAAAGTAATTGCTAAGATAATACTGTAACTTTTATTTTTCTCATCCTTATGAAAATTTCCCTTAATCTTTACCTTCAGCCAGCTCAGAATCTATATCCTCCCACAATCTCTTTCTCTATCAAATGAGTGACACCACCCACTTTTCTTAGCTAAGATTTTTTGCTCCTACGATTTCTTCTAGCTATCATGACACCACAGTAAGCCTCGATATGTGAAACAACTCAAGAAACAGCTCACAGGAAAACATGTGAAGTTTATCCAGATATATTTGTATATTTCAAAAATTGTGTCTGCTTTGAGATTGTTTAGAGTTACTTTCAACTACTGAAACTTCTACATGTTATTTTTTTCTCTTTGACAGACAATAATTAGATTCTATGGAATTTTAAATATAGGTTACACATATATTAATATCATTAAGATAGTACAGTTTAACATAAGATAGTTTTATACAAGACCATTTCATAAAAGTATGAAAATATCATTATTCACAATAGCAAGATATGGAAGCAATCTAAGTGCTCATCGATGGATAAAAAATATCTATTAGATAAAGATAGATATCTAATAGATATCTTAAATAGATAAAGAATATCAGGTACACACACATACACACACACACGAACATTACACAGCCATTAAAAAGAATGAAATCTTGCCATTTACGACAATGTGGATGGACCTAGAGGTATTATGTTAAGTGAAATAAGTCAGAGAAAGACAAATACCATATGATTTCATTCATATGTAGAATCTAAAAAACAAAAAATAAATATAGGCTTCCCTGGTGGCGCAGCGGTTGAGAGTCCGCCTGCCGATGCAGGGGACACGGGTTCGTGCCCCGGTCCGGGAGGATCCCACATGCCGCGGAGCGGCTGGGCCCGTGAGCCACGGCCGCTGAGCCTGTGCGTCCGGAGCCTGTGCTCCGCAACGGGAGAGGCCACAACAGTGAGAGGCCCGCGTACCGAAAAAAAAAAAAAAATAAATAAATAAATAAATAAATAAATAAATATAACAAAACAGAAACAGTCATAGATACAGAGAACGAACAGGTGATTGCCAGAGGGGCAGAAGGTGGGAGAATGAGTGAAATAGCTGAGGGAAATTAAGGGTATAAACTTCCAGTTACAAATAAGTAAGTCAGGGGGATGAAATGTACAGTGTAGGGAATACAGTCAATAACGTAATTAATAGGCTTCTCTGGTGACGCAGTGGTTAAGAATCCGCCTGCCAGTGCAGGGGACACGGGTTCAAGCCCTGGTCCAGGAAGATCCCACATGCTGCAGAGCAACTACGCCCGTGAGCCACAACTACTGAGCCTGCGCTCTAGAGCCTGCGAGCCTCAGCTCCTAAAGCTCACACGCCTAGAGCCCATGCTGCACAAGAAGAGAAGCCACCGCAATGAGAAGCCCATGCACCACACGAAGAGTAGCCCCCGCTTGCTCCAACTAGAGAAAGCCTATGCGCAGCAACAAAGACCCCAACATAGCCATAAATAAATAAATAAATAAATTTATTTATTTATTTTAAAAAATAATGTAATTAACACTGTTGTATGTTATATATGAAAGTTGTTAAGAGTAAATCCTAAGAGTTCTCATCAAGGAAAAATTTCTTTTTCTTTTCCTTCTTTTTGGATCTCTATGAGATGTTGGATATTCAGTAGAACTGTGGTCAACATTTCACAGTGTACGTAAGTAAAATCATTATGCTGTACACCTTAAACTTATACAGCGATGTACGTCAATTATACCTCAGTACAACTGGAAGAAAAAAAGTATGCAAATAAAAGAATCCCTGCTTTGGTGGGAAAATAAAAGGATTTTGGATGTAAGTAGAGTTTCACAGTAAAATCTCAGGGATAGTTTTTCTGGGAGACGTAAAACTAAGTTAAGCAATTGCTGAGGTTAACAGTTTAAGACCAGTTTCCTTACCAAGTCACTAACACTGAAGAAAAGTATAAGATGATGATAAGTGTAAGTGAGTATTTTTTAAATACTCATGTGTATTTTAATGGCACACCTGAATAAGAAAGGGCCTTATTCAGAAACCATTCTGTAAAAGTAGTTTATCTATTGTACCTACTCTGAACTGCAAAATCTTGAAATTTTCTATCTTATCATCTCATTCAGATATGTTCTTTAATGGTATTTGGAAAAAATTATTTTTATATAATAAATGATAGCCAAAAGGATTAGTTGAACGAATACCGTAAGATAAATCCTATATATACATATATATACATATACAAATAACTTAAAATATGCTTTCATTCTCCATAAGACAAGCCAGGGTCATGGTCTTGGTATCAAATCAAGAGAAATGGTTATATTTGTGTGAGCTCATCATCCTAAACCATATAATAACTGAAAATAAGACAACTGTTCCATTACATTAGATACGGAAGCATTTGACTGTTTCAGTTTTCATAAAGGTGTCTGAAAATTACACAAGCAGCTTATGATTTCCAACTCTGCTTAAAACCAAATCACAAGAAGTTTCTTCAAAAAGTTTGATTGGAAAATATTCAGATTAGTAATACAGTACATAAGGCAAAAATCTGAATTATGCTGCTAAAATTTAAAATCTGTACCCTGTAGCATACAGAAAGAAAAAAAAAAAAAAAGACTGGTTTATTTCCCATGTCTCTACATACTTAAATGATGTGAAACTATATTAAAAGATTCTTGCCATCAAAGTCATCAAAACATATTTTCACCTCATACAACAGCATACTACCAAATATACTCTGGCTTCTTATTAAAAGTTATAATATGCCAATGAACTATCTTGACCCAGGAACTAATGTAATCTAACACTAAACCCAAAGAAGCAGTACTGATAGCGTCTACAGGAAAATTAGAGCTGTTTCTCCTTTTGGGAGAATTTGTTTCAAATTAAGCATTCTAATTTTATGCTGAAGTGATCCACTAGGGCGAGGGAAGAGCAAATTTGATTTTTGAGCATCAGTCAATAGGCATTAAAGCATAAGCATCAAAAGCTTATCAATTTGGCTATGAAGATGTGTGAATGGATCACCTTCCTCTCATAATACCCCCGGAAGGAATTTCAGTATGTACAAGTGACCTGGAACCATTAATTTTGAGAATGAAAGAATAAATGACTAAAAGTTATTTATAAATTGTTGTCCATTTACAAACGTTTATCTGAAGTTTCTACCTCATATTAAACCTTAATGAGGTTGCCTACCCATCAGCATCACTAAGCGAGCCCATTTTCAGAGACCATGACTGGTGAAGGAGTCTTTCGATCTATTTCCATCTGAATAGTCTCACATTAAATTATGCTGAAGAAAAAGCATTCACATTATTAAAAGGATGCAAAACACTGATTAGCTCATCCTCAAAATGTTTAATAAGATCTCAGCAGGAAATTAAGGGAAGTCTAGAGAGAACAATCAAGCTCTAACTAAATAGGAAAATTCACCTAGCCTCACAAAATTGCCATTAATGTACAAAGTTACAGCAGCAGCAATTATGGCCAATGCTGTACCCTCATGGATGGGAACTCAGAACTAAAATGTATTCCAGAGTGTTTTGTAAGAGTGGGATCATTCAGTAAAGGGATTCAACTTTACGTTAATGTTTGCTATAATGAGGTAAAGCACTTTTCATATTAGAACTTGGCAGAACTGCTCTTCCAGATGGCACTATTCATTTCCATACTTCACTACACACATTCCTTTCTTCGCTCCAGGCAGTAGAGTGGAAAGGCAGACAATCTTTAGTGTGAGGTCCAGATTCAAGTAAGTCCTTGCTTTGCACTTACTAGTTTTGCAAATCATTTTACTTCTTTGACTCTCAGTTTCCTCCTCTATAAAATGAGGGCAATAATTCCTACCTCTAGGAACAATTACGAGAATTACAACTACAGATACAATGTATCTGAAGTGCCTGGTACTGGAAAGCTACTTAAATAAATATGAAATGCTTTCCCTACTTGGTATAGATAGAGTTTTATATGTAGTAAAGTAACATTTGAGACACAAACTTTTGAAATTTTGTGCAATTCAATTTGGCTTCCAAAACTTAATATTGAAGGTACTATTTTTCACACTAATGTATTATTCAAATGTAAAAAAAAAAACTGAAAAGAAAAATACTTTGCTGTCTTTAAATAGTATACATTCTACTTCAGGCTATCTGTTCATGACAATGAACCAGGAACATTATGCAGTAATGAGGCACTTCTGAAATCAGTGTTTGAAGCCTGTGTGAACTGGGAGAAAACAGAATGTCACAGCACCAGAAGTTATTGAGACTCAGTGCCCGATAATTAGAGTACCAATTCATAAAAAATTAAAAGGGGCAGAAGTTTATCCCAGTACTGTTCTATTATGATAAAAATACATGGGATTGTCACCTCAAGTCTACTTGTAACAACTAAAATTCTTATATAAGATTCAGAAGTCATTTTGATAGAATCAAATTAGCAATAAAAATGCCTTTGTTTTTCAAAGGTCTGAGACTGAGTCTATTTTTAAAAAAAAAAGTCAATTCCAGCTACAGTTAAAGCAGAATATGTGTTGTCTTTCTTATTGTAATTTTTAACAGTCATGCAAAATAGCACTGTCCCAAAGCTCCAACATCAGCATGAAAATAAACCATCCTGCTAAAAGGTAAATATTTTTATGATCTCTAACAACCTTTTTATTAAAACCTTCCTGAAAATGTAGCTAGATGTTTTAAATAACTTAAACATGTGTATACACGTGAATGATGTGTAAACTATGTTACTAATTTAGTTTGATACAATGCAGAATACAACAGAAAAGATTTCATTCAAAAAGCTGGACAGACAGTGCATTTCTTTGACTAGAGTCAATAAAAGATTTTAGCACAAACTTAAAGAAATGGTCCCTACATATTCTGAAAGTAACAAATAACAACAGCTTACATTTATTTAATATTTAAGATAGTCCAGGACATAACTTAATCGCAGCGATTCCATGGTGTAGGTATTAATATCCCTAGTTTACTGTTGAGAAGAGTAAAGCAAAAGAAGTTAATTAACCTGTCCAAAATTGGATTACAATTCATAATTTTAAGTGCAAAGTCTAGATTTCAATGTCTGACTCCACAGCCCACACTTTTAGCTACTATGTTAAGTTTCTCCATTTCTACCTCATATTTTCACTGGTCAAGTACTGGATGGGAATGTTGAATGGATGCAAAGGTGGATACTCAATCTCTACGGTCTCTTTCAGGCTCCTAAGCCTAATGATTATATGATCTTGGAAGTGGATAAATTTAGACAAAGTCATATAATTTCTGCAGGTATTCAGGTATCCCTGGTTTCTTCAGGATGCTGCACTTTTTTCCACAGCTAGATGTGGAAGGAAAATGTGCTACCTTCTTAAGTGCAGCTCTACCCCATAAATAATAACCTCAGAAGTTCCCCCCAGAAGATGTACCCCCTGTCCTGGCATTAGAACTTTTCATATAATTTGCTAAGCAGAAATATCTGACAGTAACCAAGCAGCAATATTCTAATTATATTATTGTAGATTATAAGCAATCATGTATTTTTTTAAAAGAATGGGTGAGATCCGAAAAAAGGTGTTCTTAAGATACCTGGGGGCTTTTGAGGAACTGTTCGCTCCAAAATCCTAAGAGAGCAGAATTCCTATAGAGTAGCCTGCTTCCATATTGTTGGATGGCAAAAGAAAGGAAAAGAATCTTCAGGGTAAATGAGTAATAGGTAAAAATGTAGAAAACTAGAAGAGTGTGATAACATTTATAGCAGTTGCTAACAGAAAAGACAGTGGGAGGTGACCTTGAAGGGATGTGTGAAATTTAAAAAAAAAAAAAAAAGGCTTAAGATTTAGGGTCTGAAAGAGCAACTAACATGCTAGAATAATTCTATCAATAAATGCTGTTTAATAAGGGTGGGGAAGGGAGGCGAAGGCCAGTTATGAGGTAATTTAAGCTTTCCCACTTCTCGAAGATTGTTGTTTTCTGAATTAATTTTATTCCATACAGATATCCAAGGGAGAAGAAAAATAGAATATAGGCTACTTACTATTGGTAGAGTAACTTCTCTGAGATAGTAGCTCATAACTTATTAATGTGTGGCTACAGCTACCTTACAGTTGCAGTAATGAGCACAGTCTTTTCAGCATATAGTTAAATACAGGTAGCTAGACACAGGGTGTCCTTCCCCACTAATAATGCTAATTTATGGCTTGGTACCTAAGAAATTGACATTGTGGGAAAGCATTAAATTTTGTTTTGTACTTTTTCTCCATACAGGAAGCCTTCACATGGAAGTCAGCAGATCAACTGTTGTGGCTACAGCAGTAAATCAGTTTAAATAGAAATTCTAATGTACAATTTGAAAGCTCTAAGAGTCTCACTTAAGCTCAAGACTTTATTATCAATGAAGGGTGTATTACTTTCTATTTTTCTAATTATTCCCATTGAAACCTCTTTAAGGACTAGAACCAAAAAAAAAAAAAATTTTTTTTTTTTTTTTTTTTCCAAAATGAACCCAAAGCTTAACCTTCAATAGGTTTACACAGTTCCTCACCAACTCTTCTGAAGGACACAAATGATCAGAAATAGTGACAGGATAAGTAGATGATAAAGCAGAGTTCTTCCCAATAACCTATCTAGCTCACCCTCTCAATTCTAACTGGTCCAGATGCAGGCCTTTCTCTTTTTTACTCTGTCTAGTATCTTTCCTACTTTGAGAGATTCCTAAGAGTTTGACCTCTTTCTTAGAATTTTTCCTTGCTTCCCCCTTCTCCATACTTCTATCTGCTTTTTCCTCCTTTAGCAGCTCAGCTTTTTCCTCCATATTTCTCAAATTAGCCCTTAGACTCCTAATCCCACAGTCTCCTACAATAATGCAGACTGAAAAATCACACTCACCTGGAACAGCTTCTGCCTCATCTCCGTTCCATCTATCCCTCACAAAAATAAAACATCCTAAGTCACAACATTCTCCCTTAAATAAGTTTTTAATTTCCCTTCAGGATTCAGAGGAATCTGATGGCTCCCGTTTGTTTCCCACATCAAATCCAAACTCCTAATTATATAAACCAATTATCAGCAATCTCCATCAATATTCACGTGAACATCTCCTTACAGTTTGAGTTAATGAACACACACACACACACACACACACACACACACACACACACACACACACACAATCTGTGTTTTTATATGTACTCATGCTTGTTTTACATCATTTTGTCATCTCTCAGGAATAGAAGGCTTCTCTCGAGTCAACCAGTCCTCCTTACATGCCTCTTGAGGAGCGTTTGTGTTCATTCCGTTTTCTCCGCTAGGAACGCCCAGCCCCATCATTCTATTTTCAAATTGATTTCTCCTTTACCCAGCTCTCATCTCACTCCCTTCTTGAGGCCATCCCTGATCACCCATCTGCAAATAACTTCTCATGCCTGCTAAGCCCCACGACACGTACATCTCAGCCTCTCTTAAGGACACTTCAGGGACTTCCCTGGTGGCATAGTGGTAAAGAATCTGCCTGCCAATGCAGGGGACACGGGTTCAACCCCTGGTCCGGGAAGATCCCACATGCCACGGAGCAACAAAGCCCGTGTGCCACAACTACTGAGCCTGCGCTCTAGAGCCCACAAGCCATAGCTACTGAGCCCACGTGCCACAACTACTGAAGCCTGCACACCTAGAGCCCGTGCTCAGCAACAAGAGAAGCCACCACAAAGAGCCCACGCACCGCAACGAAGAGTAGCCCCTGCTCGCCACAACTAGAGAAAGCCCACACACAGCAACGAAGACCCAACGCAGCCAAAAATTAATTAATTAATTAATTTTTTAAAAAAAAGAACCCTTCAAACATTCTACTGCATGGATTATCTACCCTGTAGAACACAAACTCCTTGCAGGTTAGAATTCAAGGCTAATTCATGAGTCTATCCCCCACAGATAATGCCTGGCCCATGGTAAATACTCAATATAATATTGATTAATCAGATTCAGATTCAGTATAATAAAAGTACTCAAAGTTATCTGTTTCCTCTACCTGAGATTTAATTAAAATTATAATAAAGGGAAAAAAAACTAACCCATGATTATCTCCATTTTGGTTCCTCAGCAGCAGGCCCCTGATAAGCATTCGAATTCAACCAATTTATGTGAGAAGGAATCCAGGAAACTTCAGTAGAGGAGGGAGAGCGTGAGTCACGTGAGTCACGGAACAAGGGAGAGCCAATAAAGGGTTCATTATCAAACAAGATACTGTAAGCACCTGGGGCTCAATCCTGCTCAGCAGCTCTGGAGCCTGTGGAGAACTCGCACCTCAGAGATACTCCAACAGAGGTGCAAGGAAGCTGGGGTATTTACCCACCAATTCCTGAAAGCCATTGGTTGAGGGCTGGTGGGAGGGGACATACCCTGGCTATTCTAGCCAGCCTGCACGGGCAGGCAGAGCAAGCTCCTACAGCCGGAAGGCCCCCTCACGCTAAGAGTTGCAGGTGCTGGCAGCTGAAAGATGGGATGGGTACTGGAAAACTGGAGGTGATAAGAGGATACAGGTACCAACTGCATCTACCACAATAGCAAAACACAACAGGGAGGGAGCCATTAGTGGACATGAATTTGCAACAGATTCTTGGAAGACAGAAAGTAGATGGAAGGCTACTGACCAAGAAATCAGAGGAGAAAGAAACAGCCCAGAATACAAAGGGAGAAAGGCTGAAGATCAGGAGAGGGGTGGGAGGGGGCAGGATGCAGGGGAGCTCAAACTGCTTTATAAAATCCCAGTCCCAGACAGGATTGAGACTCAGAAACTGAGTGAAACATAGGGCGGAAAACAGGGATTAACAGCAGGTCTGTTTTGCAAGAGTTGACAAACTGCAGGCCACCACCTATTTTTTACAGCCAGTTAGCTAAGGATGGTTTTTACGTTTTAAAGCATTGTTTTAAAAAGACAGAAACTGGGCTTCCCTGGTGGCGCAGTGGTTGAGAGTTCGTTTGCCGATGTAGGGAACACGGGTTCGCGCCCAGGTCCGGGAAGATCCCACATGCCGCTCGCCCGTGAGCCACGGCCGCTGAGCCTGCACGTCCGGAGCCTGTGCTCCGCAACGGGAGAGGCCACAACAGTGAGAGGCCCACGTACCGCAAAAAAAAAAAAAAAAAAAAAAAGAAGAAAGATAAATATGAACTAGCAGGAAAAAAATGACCCCACGAGAAGCAATGATAATCCAGGGGATTTAAGAGAACTTTTTAAAACGTCAAAATATTATTCTCAGATTCCAGAAAACATACACAGGAAGAAGATATTATTTTAAAAAGTAAATAAGAAAGTGCTTTAGATGAATAATATAATTCAAGAGAAGTATTAGAAGATAAAACCAGGGAAATCTCCCAGGACATAGGACAGTAAGACAAAGAAACAGAAAATATGGAATAAAGAAAAAAAGAGGATTAAATCCAGAATATTCAATACCCACTAATAAATTTTGGAGAAAAAGGGAGACAGTACATAGAAGGGAGAAGGTTATCAAAGAAATAATATAAGAAAATATCTTAGAGCTAAAGTAAATACATACATATATAAATTGTTTGATTGAAACACAAAGGATAAAGAAAAGGTCCTAAAAGATTCCAGAGTAAAAAACAGGAAATCAACAAATAATATTAGTCTGACATCAGATTTTTTTTCATCCACAAAACAAAGTGCTAGAAAACAATGAAGCAATACCTTCAAAGTTCTGAAAGCAAATGATTTTCAACCAAGGATTCTGATTTCCAGCTAAATGAATGGGGCAATTAAGCATGAAAGTAGAATAAAGCTGTTTCTGGTTTACAAGATGTTTTCCTCCTGGGCATCCTTCCTTAGGAAGTTAACTTGAGGATGTAAGCTAGAAAAGAACATAAGATCCAAAAAACAGAGAGTGCTGTTCAAGAGAGTGAAAGTTAAGTCTCAGGAGGACAGCTTTGGAAAGGCCCTAGAGAGGAGCCACTACAGACTGGACTCAGGGGATGCAGTGCCCCAGGAGGGAGGTCCCCAGGAGGAAAAGAAGGCAGGGTGACTGAATGGATTGAGAACTCTGAAAGAGGGAAGGATATGATAAAGTCTATTGGTGGGATGTTTAAATAGATAATCCATTGCAATTTGATGCTAGGTACATTCTCTACTGAGTGACAGAGAAGTCCTAACATTAGATCCATAGACAAGGAAGTGTAATACCAACACACTATATATGGCTTTGCAGTAAATATTAATGGAAATGTTGTTTTATTGACTTGGAAGATTGGGAAGTAGAAGATGAAAAGAAATGGAAGAAAGAATTAGAGTTATAATGTGTTCATCTTACAAAGTGGGTAGTTAAGAGTACTGTCCACGGTTAATGGAATAAGAAATGAAGATTTAATTATGTTTTTCAAGTACCAAAGGTAATCTGTATGGAAACAGACTACAGTTGTCCCTTGGTATCCACAGGGGATTGGCTCCAGGACCCCCTGGATACCAACATCCACGGATACTCAAGTCCCTTATGGACAATGGTGTAGTACAGTCTGCACTCTGAATCTGCAGATTTGGAACCTGTGGATACAGAGGGCAGACTGTACTGATATAATTAATTATATGTAGATAAAGAGGAATGGGAACATGAACAGTGGTGCAAATAAATTCAGTCCTAATCGAACATATCAAGAAGAAAATTAAACTTTTAAAAATTAAATAAATCAAGGTATAGTGGTATGTGTATATATAGGCACAACATCCAGTCACACCCTTTCCTACCCCCAGAGGTGGCCAACCTTTAACAGTTTCTGTTTTGATTCTTCTATTAGTTACTGCTGTATCTCTAAGATATTGTAGCTTTTATTATAAATTGTTCTGTATTGCTAGACTTTTTTAACCAATGAATTTATTATTTTGATAAAATTTAATGTTCATCAAGGCATGGATAAATGAAAATATTCCTTAGTGTGTCCCCATCACAGGTAATGTGAAATGAATGTGTTTAAATGTTGCTGAGTGTGATTGACTCCTAAAGCTGGCAGTGACCATACATAAGTGAAGTGACTCCACCCCAAATAGGCCCTGCTGCCACCAAAAATGATGTAGGTTTATTTTATGAAACAAATAGAAGCTGCTCTAATAAATATCATGTAAATAAGTACAAGAATTAAATGGAGTATAATTCAAGTAATGAAGCCAGAAAAAATGTTTCCCTCCTCTTCCTATGAGAGTGTTTGCTGCTTTGAGAAATATGTACAATGTTTTCACCATACTGAGGTTCAAATATAGGGCTTGCATCTTCTACCTAGTTCTAATATTTATGGTAAATATAATTATGCACCCCATGCACTGGTACACCCAGTTCATCAGCAAATATGGCTAGAGTCTGTCAGCAAAAGTCTCAACTCATTTCAGTCTCAGCTGAATAAGCTTCATGAGAAACATTTGGAAAAAGAGAACATGCCAAGAAAGCAGAATACATCAAAGCCAACACCTTGAACTGCACCTAGGAGTAAACTGTGGAACTAGAGGACAAAAACAATGTTCTCCCTGCGGTTTATCAGGCCTCTCTCATTTTCTAAGTTGCATTTTCAAAAGTTTTTCCACATAGACTACATTGCAGCAATCTAATCTCAAGGAAGCCTGCCCAGAAAATATACATTGATATTGTTTAGTAAATGATCTAAATAGTGCTACTTGGCTTCAGTCTATCTGACTTAAGCAAGAATACCCTAATAGTAAATTATTATCTGTCACTAAACTTGAGACCTTTTCTTCTTCTGTGTCAGCTGAAATTTTTGCAGTTTTAAATAACAGATAAATCTTGATGAACTATTTAAAATAATAAATATTCCTGGTACTAAACTGTAACCCAGCAGTGCTGATAAAGCAAATTGCTTAATAATGTAAGAGCAGAAGCAGATCTGGCTCTTAGGCAAAACTGTGGAGCAAGTAACCTTCAGTGACCCACCTCTATTGGAGCTTCACTCCTACAGTAAGCACCCCATACCTGCACCCTTCAAGATCAGTGCAATGCTATTTACCTTACAAAGCACATCCCTCCTAGATGTGGCTCTGTTCTCTCCTAGGTTCAGTCATTAGCAGAAGCCGTAAGCCCATATTGGAGGAATAAGTAATGCATGAAAATTATTTAAACAATGAAAGACACTAAAGGAAAAAATTTGATTATGCATTTATGAATAGTTATACGCCACATGCTGAAGAACTAATAGGAGTCAACACAAGAGAGCCTGTTGGGTCTTTAAGTGAATGGTAGCTCTACACATTCCTTCAGGGTCATAAACAAGGACAATGAAGAATGAGGAAGTCTTAGGGACAGGTTCTCCAAAAAGCATAGTCCAGGGAAGAGAGGTATTATCACTCCTATTTTCTAAAGAACACTTATAACACATTAAAATGCTTATTAAAGTTTACACAAGTAGAAATCCAAAAATCATTTTCTTTTCCTAAAACTACTTAATTTCTACATCCTCCACATTTTGAATAATCAAGCTTCTTAACTCCAAGTCATTCATTGTTTCAATGCACCCTAAGATTAAATTCCCTCAACAAATTATATTCTTTCACTAATTGCTTCCGGCCACATGTATTATTATTTGTAAGTATGAAATATAATGAGTTCAGACTTTAACAATTTCGTTTAATCATGCAGCAACACAGCATACAATATAGGAAGGAAAAAATTTAGCTTTTATAATATCGTACTTACTCTGATGGGACCAACCACCAACTGACAAATGAATCATATTATTGACAGTGCACTACATCTGTATTGATTTGGTGAATGTATTGCTGAATAGTTAATGGTATGTCAGCCATTCATTTACAAATACATATCTCTAGGGATGTCATGCCAAGATACAAAACATTTTCTGTGAACTAGTAGGAAACTTAGCTCAGATCATAAGTAATTCTTTAAAAAATAAATTTTTTAACTCCACAGTTGTTTGGATGAACTATATAAAGGAGTCCACATTAATGCTATCCTACCTAATTTAGAGAGTGTATATTTAAATAGCAATCATTTGTTTTGCTAAGTTATATACTGTACAATGCAACACAAGTTATCTGGGCTGTGCTTATATGTGGAGATTAATTGACAAAGAACACCTAAACAGCTGCCATGTGGTAAGTTAAATTATAAGTACATTGAGCCAAATGGAACTGTAAAGATATACTAACCCTGAACAATGCCATAACCTATGGATTCCTAGGAAACAAGGATGCTGGTTCAACATTCAGGAAGTAATCAGGAAGCACAGAGCTGTTTTGAACCTAAGATACTGGAGCGCTTGAGATTAACAGTGCCAGAAATTTGTAGTGATCATAATAGGAACTGTTTCCACAGCTACATAGAGTTATGTAGTATGGAAAACTCTTTCCCACTCCATCCAGGCAGGTATGGAGACGTAGATCTCTAGGATAAAGGTGAAGAGAGAGAGAAATAGACACAGAGATAGAGATGGACATGGACATAGTGCTAACCACTTAAATTTTTATATATGGTCCTTTTAAAAGAGCCATTTTAACCTAAGCTGCCAGGTGTCCTAGATCTTACGGTTGGTAGCACTTTTCCATGTTATAATTCTACGTAACTCAATATGACCATGCTCATTTCTAAAATCCTTAGATGTAGACCCCTCAGTGTCTAAAATCAGGAGCTGTGGTGTCAGAGTGCCTGGGTTTGAATCTTGCCTCTGTTACTTCCTGAGTGAATAAAGAGAAATTAACCTTTCTATACTCATACTTTGTCTGCACAAGAGGGACAATAATAGTAACTACCTCAGCGAGTTGTAGCGAGGATTCATCTCTGCTACCTAACAAGCATCTCAAATTCAAAATGTCTAAAACCAAATTGCTGATCTTCCCCTTCCAAACCTATTCTTTTCACGGTCTTCACATCTCCATCGTAATTTCCTCTTTCCATTGCCCAGGGCAAAAGCCTTGAGTCATAATTGATTCTACTCTTCCTCTACCTATTGGCCATACGTTCCAAACACAAACAGAATGCAACCACTTCTCACTACGCTCCACCACTCCACAACCCTGCTCCAAGAACCATAGTCTCTGCTTGGACTATTCCAATAGCTTCCTGATTGATCTCCTCTTCCAATCCTTGCCCCCACCCCCCACCCCAGTCTATTCTCAGAAGAGCAGTTCAGAGAATCCTGTTAGAATGTAAGTCAGATTGTGTCACTTCTCTGCTCAAACCCTTCATTGGCTTTGCATTGCCTCAGAATAAAAGCCCAGGCCTACATGATCAGGTCCCTCATCACCTCCTTGACCTCATCTTCTCCTGCTACTCTCCTCCTCACTTGCTGGTTCCTGCCGCATGGGCTTCTCTGTCGCACCTAGAATGAATGTGTGCAGTTGCTCCCACCTCAGGGCCTTTGCACATGTTGCCCCTTTCTGGGCCTTTCTTCTTCTAGATGTCCAGATGTCTTTAGCACCTACTTCAGGTCTTTGCTCGAATGTCACAGTCTTAATGAGTACTTCCCTGACTAACCATTTTGAAATTAAAGAACCCCACATTCACTCACACACCCTTCCTTCCTTTGCTCCTTTATTTTTCATCATAAAACTTACCACCATAAAACACACTATGTTTTACTCATTAATTTTGATTATCATGGGTCTTCTCCCACTAGAATATAAATTGCCTGAGGGCAGAGGTTTTTTCTGTTTATTGTCCAGTTATATATCCCACAGAGCCTAAACTAATACCTGTCACTGACTAGGTACACAATAAATATTTATTAAGTAATTGAATTCAATAAATATAAAACATTTTACTAAATATAAAACATTTTAAAATGTGTCTGACACATACTAAGTGTACAATAAGTGTTAGCTATTGTTTACTCAGGGTATTAGCCTATGTAGTCACTTCTAGTTTTTTAAGTCTTCTCAGTCTTTGATCATAGATCTTATTAGCTTCAAAATAGTTCGTAGTTTCTTAATTTTTTGCTTTTGTTTTGTCTTCAATATGCAGTAAATCTAACGTTAAAAACTCATGATCGGGGCTTCCCTGGTGGCGCAGTGGTTGAGAGTCTGCCTGCCAATGCAGGGGACATGGGTTCAAGCCCTGGTCTGGGAATATCCCACGTGCCACGGAGCAGCTGGGCCCGTGAGCTACAAATACTGAGCTCTGCGCGTATGGAGCCTGTGCTCTGCAGCAAGAGAGGCCGCGACAGTGAGAGGCCCGCGCACCGCGATGAAGAGTGGCCCCCGCTTGCCACAACTAGAGAAAGCCCTCGCACAGAAACGAAGACCCAACACAGCCAAAAATAAATAAATGAATAAATAAATTTAAAAAAAAAAAAAAAAAAAAAAAAACATGTAGGTTTTGAACTTTAAAAAAAAAAAAAAAAAAAAAAAAAAAAAACTCATGATCGTAAAGCTCCAAAGACATTCTCTACAAGGATGATCTGTTAAAAACTAGTTTTCAGTAGCCTTTAAATACATATTTTTATACTCTTTAAAGAGTCCCTAAATACATTTTCCCTAAGTGCATTTTAAGTGAGGAGAATTATAAAATTCCTAGTGATATATAATTTATATATATTTATCTATTCATTTTCTATGATTTCTTAAAGGTTATAAAGCTAAATGAGTTTAAACAATTAATTAAAACAATTTTACTCGGGCTTCCCTGGTGGCGCAGTGGTTGAGAGTCTGCCTGCCATTGCAGGGGACACGGGTTCGAGCCCTGGTCTGGGGGGATCCCACATGCCGCAGAGCGACTGGGCTCGTGAGCCACAACTACTGAGCCTGCATGTCTGGAGCCTGTGCTCCGCAACAAGAGAGGCCGCAATAATGGGAGGCCCGCGCACCGCAATGAGGAGTGGCCCCCACTTGCCGCAACTAGAGAAAGCCCTCGCACAGAAACGAAGACCCAACACAGCCATAAATAAATAAATAAAACTTTAAAAAAAAAAAAAAAAACAATTTTACTCAATCTAGTAAATTACTCAAATGGCAAAGAAAAAAATCTAGCATACCATGAGTTTCCTCTACCATTCTCTTTACCTCTTTTTAAATTCCATACATAATAGGATCATAAGTCAAAAAAATGAGCAGTACTCAGGTGGCTCTCTGGAATCCAACACAAGTAGGGCTCTTCTTAATTAGCACTTCTCTATTATCTATGGCACAATGATAGCAAATGTTCATAGTAATTATTCTGACTTACTGTTAGAAAGCCTTGATTGTTTTGCATAGTTTTAGAGTTGTAGGCATCTTATTGTATTATAATCTTTGCTAAATCAGTTATTAATTTACAATGTATATGTAATAATCTTCAATTAACACAAATATTTTATTTACCAAATGCCTCATTCTTCTACCTAACCAATAATGTAGGTATATTGTGCCACACATGTTTTTGTACAGTACTTTAGGTTTCCAAGAAAAAAAAAATCATCTATGTTGCCAAATTTCAGCATTTAAAATATAAAAATATTAGCATACAAAATCTATCATATGAATTAAAATAGTACATATTATTATAAATATTCTAATCGATAATAGTAGTATTGATTAAAAACTGGGATCTTTGGGCTTCAAATGTTCCTTATAAACCAAAGAATTAAAACACCCAGTTAAATTTCCTGAAGGCAGGGGTTTCAGTCAGGAAATGAAACGGACTCTGAATTATGACCATTAATTCACCAGGAAAAAGGGTTGGTTGTAATCAGGAAAGTGTTAAACATTTAGATGACTACTGAAGGCAAATCAGAATACAGGAAAATGCCTCGAATAATCAGCTGGATTTGGCCAGAATACATAAATTTAAGTCAGAGGCTATAGGATAAGAATAAATTCTAGGTCCCTAAACAAAACTTTTAAAAGAATCTCCTTCACTCACTTCCCTACACTAATATATTCCTCTTCATCATGAATTCTAAATAGATACCCTTTTTTCATTGACCCAACACATTTAAGAGATGTGTTTCCTACTAATGACACTTCTTGTCAAGAGTCATAAATAGCGGGTTAAGACCTAGAAATGCTTTTGAAATGACAAGATAAAAATAGTTTCTCAGTAGATAGCGTTTGGAGAAGGCAGAATATATGAGAAAAAAATCTGAATTGACTCTATAGACTTTCCTTTAACAAAGAAAGAAAATTTTGAGAAGCCAAAATTCAATTACCTACACTAAAAAAAAAAAAAGAGTAGCCAACCTATCTCAATCTGCCAACCAAGAAGGGGAAAAAAGGGAGGAATTCAGGGAGATTACTCAAAAGGCTAGCTTTTAAGATCTCAGCTCAAGCTTTTGTACAATATGCTTTTTTTATTCATTTATTTTTGGCTGCTTTGGGTCTTCATTGCTGCTAGCGGGCTTTCTCTAGTTGTGGTGAGCAGGGGCTACTCTTTGTTGCAGTGCCTGGGCTTCTCATTGGGGTGGCTTCTCTTGTTGAGGAGCACAGGTTGTAGGTGCACGGGCTTCAGTAGTTGTGGCATGCGGGCTCTAGAGCGCAGGCTCAGTAGTTGTGGCGCACGGGGGCCCAGTTGCTCCACGGCATGTGGGATCTTCCCAGACCAGGGCTCGAACCCGTGTGCCCTGCATTGGCAGGCGGATTCTTAACCAATGCACCACTAGGGAAGCCCCCTGTACAATATGTTTTAATATTTCACCCTGTAAGGGGTGAGTACAGCATGTATATTTTTGCATGTCTATCTTTATTGGTTGAACTATAACGTAAAAGAATCTGAAAAAGAATATGTATACATATGTAATATAATTATATATGTATATATATAACTGAATCACTTTGCTGTACACCTAAAACAATGCAAATCAATTATACTTCAATTAAAAAACCAGTAGATAAACAATACTCTACTGCCGAACACAGCCAGGTGGAATATATTTCCCCAAATCTTTACTTTTTCTTATATTACCATTGAACTTTAGAATAAAAATAAATATTAAAAAAAAATTTTTTTAACAAAACAAATTTTTATTTGTTGAACATTGAAAACAATCTTTTGAGCATGTCTCTATGGTTGTACTCACATTATGTAAGCATCTATCAGTAAAACATTAAAAACAGGGAGTCTCTTATTCAGGCACTTCCCAAAACAAACAAACAAACAAAAAAAACCCATCTATAGCATGAAGTAAAAAGACAACATTTCTAGGGTCAAAAGATGCAAATCTATGTCCCAGCTACAACACTAACATTATAAGAAGCAAAAAATAAAACAAAAAGGTGAAATCCTAAGTTAAGCTTTGAAGAACATTTACGGACAGTTGTAGGATCTATAAGCCCCGGCAGTAAGAAGCAAAATTTGCAGCATCCTGAATAGTGAATTGCCACCCTCTAAAACAGAAAAGGTGAGCTTCTCTTATGATTAGCTCTAAAACTTGTGATTTGAGGGCCATATGCAAATATTTGTGTTTTCTTATGTTGTCTCAACCACACGGTGCATAGTTCTTTGTTCATGGAGAGGAAATAAACTAAGCACTAGATAACCAGGCTTATAATCAGAAAGGGCCATGACACTAACTAAAGTTAGTTCTGTTAGAGGGTTTGTAGGACCTAGAGAGAATAATGAGTTAGGACCAGCACATTTAGAACATTGCACAAAGAATTTTTTTTAATCAAAACCTGCACGATAGGATTAGTGCCTGTGGAGAGGAAAGAATCTTTCTTAGATACCTACTATCCGTGATGTCCATCATGCCCAAGTACTTGTCAAAAAGTTAGAAATAGCCTAAGGCAATGAAAGTTTTTTAAACAAATGGCATTATTCAATTTTGCCCATTTAAAACCCATACAGGCCAGGGGCTTCCCTGGTGGCACAGTGGTTGAGAATCCGCCTGCTGATGCAGGCGACACAGGTTCAAGCCCTGGTCCGGGAAGATCTCACGTGCCGCGGAGCAACTAAGCCCGTGCGCCATAACTACTGAGCCTGCATTCTAGAGCCCGCGAGCCACAACTACTGAGCCCGTGTGCCACAACTACTGAAGCCCGCACGCCTAGAGCCCGCGCTCCACAACAAGAAGAGCCACCGAAATGAGAAGCCCGCGCACCACAACAAAGAGTAGCCCCCGCTCGCCGCAACTAGAGAAAGCCCGCGTGCAGCAACGAAGACCCAACACAGCCAAAAATAAATAAATAAAATAGTTTTTTTTTAATCTTAAAAAATCCCATACAGGCCAGCCCCTGAAGGCTGATGAAAACAGCCAAATTCAACA
This sequence comes from Phocoena sinus, assembly GCF_008692025.1. Classification (NCBI taxonomy): domain Eukaryota; kingdom Metazoa; phylum Chordata; class Mammalia; order Artiodactyla; family Phocoenidae; genus Phocoena; species Phocoena sinus. Next base: position 66,391,935 of record NC_045763.1, read on the forward strand.
CATAATGACTCCAGTGATATAATTCTTTCATTACCTAAAGAGAGTCAAGGACCATTAGCCTTAGTAGACAAAGGCTTTTTTTTAAATGGTGGGAGAAATCACTTTGCTGTACACCTGAAACTAATACAACATTGTAAATCGACTATACTCCAATATAAAATTAAAATTTTTATAAATAAATAAATAGAAATGGTGGAAGATCTAGCACTTATATTACAATATATAATCAAGCTTTATAAAAAACTAAAAGCTCATTGTCTAAAAACTGATCATGGAGTCTACCTGTTAAAATTGTTCCACATTGTATCTTGGCTTTAAAGAAATGATGGAGCTAACTGAACTGGCCTACATTCAAAAGGCTTGATCTACTGGCATAAAATAATAAAAATGCCAGCTAGTTAATACCACTATTAGGACCAACGATTTAAAAGCTGCACTGTCAGCAGTGAAGAATGTAATTTCAGAATTATAATGAAAACTCTCCTATCATAAACTCGTAAAAATGATATATATGGATATGGTGGTGTGGGAAATTTAGACAGTATTCCAAAAATAATATTTGAGCCCCAGTTATGTACAAAAGCATATTGAGAGCTGACAAATTATCCTTGGCCACAGCTTACTAAAAAGGCACAGATTCCCCCCCAAAAGGTATAGATTTTTAATGTTTGAAGGTATCATAAAAATGATCTAATTTAGCCTTGTTTATATAAAAAAGCATTCCTATACAGTATTCTAAATCGTTTATAATTCAGAAAGCAGAATCTGCTTCCATCTTCTTCTTTTCCTCACAATTTATCTGTTAAAGAAACTGGAAGCTTTATTATTCATTATTGCTTGAACTGGACTCAGTGACAATCAGGAAAGAGTTTCATTTTTCTCCTATCACTTCATTAAAAATTCTGTCAGGTCTCCCCTCCTCTATCATTGACAGCATCTCTTTCAGATTTCTTCTCAAAACAGTTTTGCCATCAGGTATTAAAACGTTCAGTCTCGTCTAAATCAAAGCATTAATCTTACATTCGATTTAGAGCTTTTCCCCTCCCGCCAGTTCAGGAATGATTCCTGGTGTGTGGGAAGAGGAGAAGCAATAGCAAGATATGCAGGAGGGCTCTGCTTTGTTCTTTTATGCTCCTTTCTTCCCTCCCCACCCCCATATTTGCCCTTCGCATTTCTGGATCCTGGGAAATGGCAGGTATCAAAAAACGGAAGTCTTGGTCTTCCCTGGTGGCGCAGTGGTTGAGAGTCCGCCTGCCGATACAGAGGACGCGGGTTCGTGCCCTGGTCTGGGTAGATCCCACATGCCGCGGAGCGGCTGCGCCCGTGAGCCATGGCCGCTGAGCCTGCGCGTCTGGAGCCTGTGCTCCGCAACGGGAGGGGCCACAACAGTGAGAGGCCCGCGTACCGCAAAGAAAAAAAAAAAAAGGAAGTCTTCTTTATAATTCTCATTTGACTATTAAATGCACTCTGCATGGTGGGCTTCCAAATATTGGACCTCACAAGACGTATCTGTGGATCTGGGGGAGCCCTTCAGCAAGGTCCTATGACCTACGTGTTTCCTGCAACAGACAGTAAACGCTTCAACTAACCAGGTGTAATTATCATTACTGGCTCTCAGGCTCTAGTAGGCAGCCCTTTTTCATAGGGTCCACGTGGTTCCCAGGAATTACAATGGAAGTGCAGCTTCACAAACTGCTGACCCATTCCTCCTTGCCCTGCTGTCAAGGGCAGCTCTGCTTAGCTGCTTCTTTTTTGTCTTCCCCAGAGGAGCAGAGGAGACGGGCTCTTATCACACTTTGCTCCAAATTATGGGGGTCCACACATTAGGTTCTCTCAAGAAAATGCTCACACTCTGCTTCCGGAGAGGCCTGAGAAAAGTCTGCTAGATTCTGACATTTTGCAAAAGCAACTGGTCCGTGGCTGAGATGCAAATTCACCATTTCATAGACAACTCTAACTTTTATAAGCAGTACCTGTGGGCTCCCCAACAATTGAGTTAAGGGTGAGGGAAGCATCTCTCTTCCTTCCCCGTAAAAGAAGACAAAGAAATGCCACATTGCTTTCTACCCCTATGAATTCCTTTCAAAGAATCTTAAACGAATCTCACCTCCCCTAAATAGACCAGAGGCAGAGGACAGTACTGGTGATCTGACCAACTTTCAGTAATTCCTGTGGGGCCGAGTCTAGCACCTCTCTTTGAAGTGTAGAAGTAATTGTCACCTAATGTCCTAAGCTTTGAGGTCTCAGATTTTAAGACAACAGGACATCTTCCATTCCATATGTTGTTACAGATGTAAGGTGACTTTTGAATAAAGCTCTTTTAATGAGAATTTGTCTTTCTGTATTGCCATCCAACTACCCCAAAGGAGAAATCCAAAATAAAGAGCCGAAGGCCCTCACCCTAATGGCTCTGTTCCTTTAGAATGAAACTGTTCTTTTATTGAGCTTCACCTGTGGTCCAGCCTAGGTGGAAAGCCTAGGTGGAAAGGGCATAAGCAAAGGTAATTAAAAGGGTTATGACAGCAAGAGCAGCAATATTATCCTAATTGCATTCTTCCTGGTCTAAATAAATCTATCTGCTTCAGTTGCCATGCTAGCAAACTAGTCCAGGTACCAGATTACACTAGAATATAAAACCCGTATCATAGTAAAATTGGTAAGTGTATTCTGAATTAGGAATGAATTAGGACACTATCAGTATATCTATTAATTAGAAAAGCTAGAGTCCTCATATTTAGAAGATGGATAATTCATTGACACTTTCTTTAAGCTTTAGGAAAATGAGATCCAACCATAGATACTATGTTAGCTTTGTTTTTTTTCTAAGTAAATTTAATTTTACTTAGTTTACTTACTTAATTTACTAGTTTACTTTACTTAATTAAGTAAAACTTAGTTTTACTTAATTTACTTAAATTCCTAAATACAATTTCTAAGTAAATTTAATTATCAGTAAGGTAATTAATCCTGCAATGTCACATAACTAGCTTCCATATTCTAATTCTATTCATAAATATACAGTTAAGTAATCATGAGAAAAGTTAACGTTCAGAGTCGAAAAACCTAGATCCACACTCTTGGCCCTAGGTCTTGCTGGCTGAGTAATTTTTGGCAAATCGCTTAATCTTACTCAGCCTTGGTTTCCTAATTTGTAGAACAGCAATGATAATAACATAGCAAAGTTGTATGCTTAGTAAAGCAACTGTAAATCACCTTGCAAATATTAGCTTTCTCTCTCTTTAAAAAAGCATTTTTTTCTGATAGATCCCATAAATAGAATTCAGCTGAATGATTAGGAGCACAGTCCTTGAAGTCAGACAGTCTCAGAAATCATTAAATGTCACTATGTATTTGCTGAGCAAATAATGAAATATTTGTTCAGCCTCTTCCTATGTCAGAACCCCCAGTCATGTATGTAAAATATACAAATACTTCAGTGCTTCTCAATCGCAGTACATATTAGAAACCCTGTACAGTAATTTCTGATTCAGTAGGTCTGAGACAAGACCTGAACAAATGCATTTAAGCTTCACAGGTATTTGGAAACTACCCCAGGTCTGAGAACTATATACTAAGCTCCCTCTTAGGGCTGTTATTGGGATTAAATGAGATCATGTCTAAAGGTACTGAGTACATGCTTAATTCATATAAGTATGTAGATTATATCCTGCTTGTTTAAAATATTATCTTATATATATTTATAAAAGTTAGTTTATAAGACACATTTAAGAAATAATCAATGGGGAATTCCCTGGAGGGCCAGTGTTTAGGACTTGGCACTTTCACTACCGGGCCCCGGGTTCTATCCCTGGTCGGGGAACTAAGATTTCACAAGCCGCATGGCGCAGCCAAATAAATAATAACAATAATAATAATCAGTGAATTATTAAAGTGGTGGTTCTCAAACTTCAGCATGATTTTAATGAGGGGTGGAAAACTTGTAAAAACAGATTGCTGGGCCCTATCCCCAGAATTTCTGATTCAGTAGGTCTGAGGCAGAGCCAAAGAATTCGCATTTCTAGCAAATTCCTAGGTGATGCTGATGATGCTGGTCCAAGGATAAAACTCCAGGAAACACTGCATTAGAAAAACATTAATCATATCTTAAAAATGATGTACATATAAAATAAAAAGAAACAATAGGCAGAAAATACAGTGTCAAAATTTTATAGTTTAGATGTCAGTGAGATTGATTTTGTTGGATGACTTGAAATATAGTCTCATATGGTTACTACTTTCTCAATGAAGCCTTAACTGACAACTTTCCCCTGGTGGGGGGGGGGGGGGCGGTGGCAGGGGGGATGGGAAGGTATAGTCCTATTGCACCTTATATTGAGTTGAGATGTATCACTGCACTTAACAGTTTTGTATGGAAATGAACTGGTAAGGCATTACTTCCTCCCTTTAGTAGAAAGCAAGCTACACGAAGTTAGAGATCAAGACTTACTTATCTATGTACCCACAGAGCCTGGCACAGTGCTGGCAGACATTCAACAAAATGGTCAAAAACTCAGTTTGGAATAAATTTTATTATTTTTTTTTAACTTTCATTGTAATTCCATGGACTTTCGTGGGAAAGTCTAGAGGTATATAGACAACCATCTCCTCTTCACCTCTCTTTCATCAGAGCAGTGGTTCTCAAAAAGGGGGAGGAAGTACCTCCAGACGACATTTGGCTATGTTAGGAGACATTTTTGTCTATCACAACTGGAGAAAATCCTACTATCCTTTAGTGGGTAGGGTTCAGGATGCTGCTAAACATCCTACAGTGCTCAGGACAGCCTCCATAACAACGAATTATCCAGCCCAAAATGTCAAAAGTGACTACATTGAGAAACTCAGCATTAGAGAAATCCAAGTGAGCTGATTAAGCAGGGGTCCTAAATTCTCCCACCACCCTCCTAAACAAAAGTTTGGCCTTAAACCAAAGAAAGAGTATCAATAGCAACAATTTACAAGGAGATAACTGTTTTACAGACAGCATTTTGCAACCTAGGGCTCAAGGTCACTCAGCTAGTTAGTGAGATTAGAAATAACATACAGTCTCACTCTGAACCACTCTTGAAGACCTTCTTGACTCTGGGCCAGCCGATCCATTATCTAATCTGAACCTCACCAGTAGCTATTCAACCACTGATTGCTCCTGATAGCTCACTTTCTGTGCCTACACAACATTGCCTGTGTCAGGATAACTCTTTCCTTCAGATATTGTTTTGATAATAATTTAACTTATTTTTATCATTTTCCTTCATTCAGTTATGTGACTCAGCTCTTCTTTTTCAGACTAGGCCTGTTTAAATATTAATTCTAATCTTGGTTAGAAATATTTTGCAAAATAACCTGATGGGAAGATAATGAAGCAGCATCCTTAACAGTTGGGAGCAAGAAAAATAAACAGCTGTGACCTTCCCCTTCTTTTTAAAGGAGGCCTGAATGTCATTCCAAAGACTCTGCTCCTGGAAGAACCATCTGCAATCAGCACAAACTCTTGGTGTTTTTACTGCCTCGGGCACTCCCAGATTTCCCTGTCTGTACCCACTCTCTTTTCTGCTACCTTGCTACTGAATGCATTTGACCAATATGGCAGAATAATTGATTTCAGGCACGCCAACGTGGGAAACAGAAGGTAAACCTGGTCAGCTGTAGATACAAATGCGGCAGAGAAAAAGAAGTGTGAGAAAACAGAGGCTGACCTGGAGGCAAGCTTGAGGCTGAGGGTAATTTACTGGGTAGAGCACCTTTGCTGTAAGAAAAAGCTAGCTTTGACCATGCTTCTAACTTTCTGTAGTTCTCAGTTCCAGAAAAGGGAAAGTAGGAGAAAGAAGGAAGGGAGGGAAGGAAGGAGAGAGGAAGGAAGGAAGGAGAGTGTGAAGAAGGAAAAGGGAAAGGGGAATGAAATGAGCATTTATTCAGTAACTACTACACAAACATGATGCTATATATTTTGCCATTTGTTATGTTATTTAATCCTCACAGTAGTCCTGTAAGGTACTTACTTATAAGGTAAGATATTGTCTCTGTTTTTCAGATAAGGAAAGTGAAGTTCAAAAAGGTTAAGTAACCTGCCCAAGATCACAGAGCTGGGATTTGAACACATATTTCTGGCCTCAAAGTCCAGAAAAAAAGAAAGGGGGTAGGTCTGGGAAGATATTGTTAAAAATGTTAAGAATATTCATTTTGCGAACATGTGACCAGGCATGATAGGAAACTGAATTGAGATATGAGGTTGTACTTTCTACAGTAGGATATCCAATCCCTATACCTACTCCATAATGTTTCCTTTTTTTAAAATATTTATTCATTAACTTCCTCAACAAATAATTGTGGAGCACTAAGTGCGAGCAAGGCATTGTGCTAATCGCCATCAGAGGTACACCTGTGAACAAGGCATGCTAGTTACTGTCTAGTGGGGAAGAAAGACAAATATACGTGCAATTAAAATAGAGTTTGATAAATACTATAACAAGTGAAACCCCAAGGAGGTATAAGAACATGTAAGTACTGACAAGGAAGACTGTCAGACACAGTTTCAAGTTGAGACTCAAGGCATAAGTAAGAAAAATTAAAGCACTTTCTTCTATTAACACTAAGTTTGAAGGAACTGCACATGTGTGCACACAGATACACCACTCACACTCAAAACAATACTCTAATTCCAGGTCATAAATGGAAGACCTCTGTTGCTCCATCTGCCATGCCATCCATAGACAACAGAGCCAATTTCAGAGCATGTGTTGAAAAACAACATCGGACTAAAAGCCAGATCCGAATTTCAATCCAACCTTGCCCAATTTCTGGCTGTGTAACTGTGGAAAAGTAATTTAACCTCTCTGAGCCTAAGTTTACTCATCTGCAAAAGGAATTAAGCTAAACCATTTCTAAAGTCTCTCCCACTTTTAACATATATAACATACAGCTTTAACTCATAGTTTTAACTCTAATGACTTCTAACTACATATCACAGCTTGCTAATCAGAAATTGGTTGGAAACCATTCAATATCTCAGCATTTTAGACTTTTATAAGGATGACTATTTCAAGTTACATTATTTTTTTTTAAACTGAACCCCAGTTGCACAAATTTCACAATCAATGTGAAAGGTAAGAAAAACTGACATCATAGATGGAAATATATCAGCTTTTGAGAAATTGAAATACAATAAAGTTCCAAAAGGGGAAAAAAACAACATGTTTAAATACAGCATTAGAGTCTTCTAAACCATATCCAAATGTCATTAGTGTCTCCAAACGAAAAGAAATGTTAAAAGATAGAATTTTTCTCATCTTGTAGCATAATACCTGACTGCCCAGGGTAGAAAAATAATAGGACTAAAGGTTAGAAAAGCTGAACTTCAGTCTTAATAGTATTTCATTCATAGGTCAATCTTTTAAAAGTGTCCGTATGTCAAATGTAAAATGACATTCAAAATTATAATGAAATGGGAGTTCCCTGGTGGTCTAGTGGTTAGGATCCAGCACTTTCACTGCCCTGGTCTGGGTTCAATCCCTGGTGGGGGAACTGAGATCCCGCAAGCTGCTCAGCGCAGCCAAAAAATTATAATGAAATGATCAAGTGATATATAAACTGACAGTAAGCAACAAAGACTCTATGCTTCCTCATCTTTAGAAATGAGAAAAATTACATCTGCAAACCTTCCCTACCTCTTGAAGATTACTGAGTTAACAATTATAAAGGTTTTATACCTTGGAAGAAAGTTGTAATGCAGCAGAAACAGGTAGAGGGACTGTGGTACCTTTTTCTTTTAAATCATTTTAGTAAAAAAGATGATTAAACTCACAATTTTAATAATAACCTAACAAGTTGGTTTTTTTTTTTTTTTTTTTTTTTTTTTTTTTGCGGTACGCGGGCCTCTCACTGTCGTGGCCTCTCCCGTTGCGGGGCACAGGCTCTGGACGCGCAGGCTCAGCGGCCATGGCTCATGGGCCCAGCCGCTCCGCGGCATATGGGATCCTCCCGGACCGGGGCACGAACCCGTGTCCCCTGCATCGGCAGGCGCACTCTCAACCACTGTGCCACCAGGGAAGCCCTAACTAGTTGGTTTTTCAAGGTACAATATTTGGCCCCAAATTTCAGTGAAACATATAAAGTGAACACAAATATATAAATTCATTTGCCAATCCTTACAATTATATCTGATATTAAATATCAGCAGTTTTTAATAAAATCATCTTTAATAAATTACTTTTTGTTAAACAAGACTCACCCAAAATCAGAAAATACTTATAACAAAGGAAGGAAGGGAGGGAGGGAAGAAGAGAGGGAGGAAAGAGAAAATATCTTTCCAGGTATATAATTCTAGAGTAATGAGATTTAAAGATTCTGAATGTAGAAAAGTCATTTATTAGGAACTAACTAAAGACTATTTCTAGGTGAGAGTGATGTATCCTCTGGAAAAGACCCTGCCTAAGGGCAGCCTTTCAAACTTTATTCACCACCCATCCCATTGTCTATATTTTTCAATCACAATTTTCCTGTCCAAGCATACCAGATGTCAATATTTCAAAAGCATCTCAAAGGCTCTGACCCATAAGTTACTTATTCCCTGTGGATCATGGAACCAACTTTTTTCTATAATAAAATACATTCAATGAGTTGAGCCTTTCCCTACTTGAAATTTTGAAGTAAGACAAACAGTAATAGTCAATTCCTGATTATCCAGAAATATATTCATGTTATAGATTACTAAGATATGGTCTGGGAATTCTTCCTACTATAGGAAGAAGCAATACCTGCTCTAAGCTGTATCTATGGGTTTCAGTTCAGGGGGGCGCACCAGTACTCTCTCCTACTCGTGCATAATTTTAGAAGAACTGCATCTTAAATTTCACCCATATATTCATTTGACAAATTATTATTGAACACTTACTAAGTGCTAGGCACCAAGTGAAAGATTTAGTAGTCTCTACTTTCAAGATGTTTACAGCTTAATTTCATATTCATGTGAAAAATTATAGACCTTAGGATTTCCAGTTAAAGGAAGATAATTTAGTATCACTCGGTACCTTTTTTCCTAGAACTCGAGCAACTATTACATATCTGACCCGAGATTTAACTTTATAGCTAACTTTCTGAGAGTTTATAATATTATTACAAGACAGTACTATTATGAGTTACAGCTAACCTCAAATCTTCTAATATCCAATCAGTACAAATCCCTGGATGTACTAGTAACAAATTTACTTTCTCTTTCATGGGCCACACTTAACTTTTAGACTCAGATGCTACTGAGGCTCTTTAACATAAAGAGATAGTTCAACACAGTAAACATATACACACAAATGCTCATTAGACCATTATATTTGCAAAGAAAACCTAGAAAATTCAATTATGCTAGTTATATTAAAGCAATGCAATTAAATATTATCAAACATTAAAATTATAGAGAATGAATAAAAATATAGAGAAATATATATGCTTGATTCATTCAATAATATATTCATTTATACTAGACATTTTGGATTAAAGGATAAATATCACACAATCAGGACCCTTAAGGCGCTCATAGCCTAGTGGTAGGTATCTATGAAGAGACCTACAGGACAGGACAACAAATAGGCACATGGCAAACCCCTCCTTGCCTCAATCCCATAAAACCCAGGTCCAACTCCAGACACATGACAACCTACACAGAGCCAGGTTTGATCCAGGAAAATTAATCCAGGATGCAGAAAGATTGGAAGCAGTCCTAGGAAAAAACAGAAAGTTTCTAGCAGACTGGCTTGGGCATAGGGCACTGTTCTCTCAGGCAAGAAGCATAGACTGGCTGTCCTAAAGCTGAACTATAATTCACCAGAACAATGGGAGGCGGAGTAAACTACAGTGATACTTTGACCCTGGGATGTTAAGCCACTGACTGATTTCCTGTCAGGCTTTTCGCTCCTTTTGCTTCAGGGCAATGGTAGGACTAAAGACCCACAGGAGGACTGAGAAACGAGATGGACAAGTAAACTCAACATTTTAAATCAATATAGGGGCACTAATAGATGTATGTTGAAGATGTAACGGAAGCATCAAAGAGGAAGAGCTTAACTGTGCTCGTAGGGAGTGTCAGAGGGGAAGATGGTGATGAAAGTTTAAAAAAGAAAGTAGGGACATTTGTGCTGAGGTTTGAAGGATAAAAAGGAATTTTCAGCACTACACACACACACACACACACACACACACACACACACACACACAGCATCACAAAGGCAGAGGAGCATAAAAGAATGTGTGTGGTTCCCAGTATCGGAATGGTAGGGTCATTAAGTTTAGGATGGATGTGAGAAGGGGTGAGAGACAAAGCAGGAAGGGTAACCATGGGTCAGATCCTAAAGAGTCTGGTACACCTTGCTATGGAATTTTGATTTTTATCCTGGGTAGAGTTAATGGAGAGCCATTACTTTATTTTAGGATTGTGAAATGATCAGATTTGCCTGTCGGGAGTATCATATTTGCAACAGTGTGAAAAATAAATTAGAGGTGATTTAGGCCTAATGCAAAGAGACCCTTTAGTGTATAGGTGGTTCTAATCCATACTAGACATGATGAGCGCTGAATTATATCTGTGGCAGTGGAGGTAAAGATTAGGATCAATAGTAATGACCGACTTATTCAGGGTTGAGCAGAGGCCTGTAAGAGAGTCAAGGATAACTCCAGATTCTCCGCTTGTGCAACAGGTGGATAAAGGTGACGTTAAATAAAATCTCAACTATGGAAAATTACATATGAACAAAAAGTAGTGGTAACCTGCAAATGAGAAGTTGGGTTAGGAAAATAGGATCCTTTGTTTCAATGTTCTATTGTATGTTAAAAAAAAAAGAACGATTGGGGCTACATCTAGGTTTAAATGCACGCTCTGCAAATTACTAGTTTATACCTTTGAGTAGATTATTTAATTTCTATAAATTTAGTCTTAGACTATATTAATTTGTTTACAATTCATCTTGTTTCAAAGAAGATTTAAAGTAGTTTATAAAACTACATACAATTCAACAAAACAACGTGTATAAAGAGAGACAATGAGAGGAAAGAAGAATAAGGATATGAAAAACAAAATTAATCCATAGATGCATAATTTATGATCCCATAGTCTTATGCAAGAAGTGGGCTCATTCCAATTTTGAGCTTCCTAACTGTCTACCCATATGGGAAACTCAGTGAGTTTCATGACTTACTTTGTCTATTGTTAGCTAGTGACATTTCAGAGAAACATCTTCATCAGGTACTCATAATGCATGTACGTCATAAAACAGTGATCAGCATGAGAAATAACATCCTTGAACTTAATATGATGTCAAGTTTCTCAATGCCAGTCAGCGTTAGACGGCCAAATACAAATCAGCAAAAGCACTTCTACGTGGCCAAAATAAAGACCTAGATAAAGAGCTATCTCAAGATAGCTTTTTCTTGATTACAAGAAAAATTTTAGCATATCTAAAGGAATGAAAAGACTACGTGTTTATTCAGGAAATCCCTCATAAAGAGCACCCCACCTAAAGTTACTCAAGGACACAGTCTAACCTCCTTCCCACCCCAATGGTCTTCTTGATGATTACTGAGCCACGGGTTTGCCAGTAGCAGTTCTCAAGGTTCTTCAGCCTCAATACAGACAAAAAACCCAGTTTTCAGAAATACAAGATGCAGCATAAGACAACACTAAATAGGACCAACTGAATGAAAGGAAGTCTAGATTCATGAATGTTCTAAATATTCAAAAGATATTCCAGTCCTTTAATACAATATAAGCAATGAGCTAAAAAATATTACCATTAGAATTCCTCAAAGGCTTGTTTTAGTTAGTTATTTTTAATTAATATACTTTTCTACCATTTAATGCTGCCAAAAACTTGAAAATGGTTTGTTTACCAAATAGTTTAAATAGGTTACATGCCTCTCTTGACCCATATAAATGTATGTATAATCTATTAATTTGCTTATTCTTTATCATACTTAAGGCATTGATTCACAATCAGGCAGTGAGAACTTACAGAGGTTAAAACATAACCAATCTTGACCTTAGAATTAGGCATGTGAAGCCTGTCTTTTTGTCTTTGTGTTGTTTCTATAGATGACTAAATAAAGTTTATGTGTGATAAGTGTGATAATTATTCAATGCAGAATTACCATAAAGTTTTACAAAGTATACCTTTTAATGTAAGACTTTCTTAATGGTTAACAAGAATAAGGGAAGGGATGGATTCCAATTCTATTCTTTATAACTTCAAGTCTGTCCTACCTCACATAGCTAAGATATCCCTGGACACATTTATTTACGACCAAAGATTCTTTTAAACAACATAATGGTTCTTGTTAGGTCACAAATGTTCTTTCACTACAGTAAAGGTGTTAAATCAGCAGAATCAACGTCACTGCCATGGGAAAAGAATGTGATGACATTTTTGTGCAGCCAAACAAAATAAGTGTGAATAAAAGGATGAGAACAGTGGCTAAAAAGAAAAAAAGAGCTTAACTCAAAGTGAAAGATACTGTTAATACCAGAATTTGTGAAGTATGAATGTCTATTAAGTAGCTTTTGCAGTTTTTGCTCATTCTATAACTCGATATTTTTAAACTAATACTTACAAAATGTATATAATCATAGGCTAATTTGAAAATGGCTTTTGAAGTTTTTTGTAGGGCAAACCTAGAGTGATAATACATTTTTTATAAAATTTTAATGTCAATTTAAAAATCTTATTTTTGTCTCTGGATTTGGACAGTGAAACACAATCCAGTGAACTACAAAATGTACATAAAGAACCTGTCCTTCAAGTTTTTTAAATACATAAATTTTGAATTGCTTTTTGTAAAACTGGATTTAAAATTTTTCACCCTACAGGAAAAGTGTCACTCAACAAGTACTTAGAACCATTCCTGACTTTGTTCGGAGTCTTCTTTGTCAGGTAACACACATCTTGACAGTAGAGCTATTAAGAGTGCAGCTCTCCTCTGAAGCCCTAATGGCCAAGAGAAGCCACAGAAAAGATGGCTGGGAGGCTACCCATCCTTTCTCATTAAAGAGCCAGAGCATAACAAATCATCCTATTCTTGATCTTTTCTTTCACAAAATTGTCAGACAGATGTAGAATAGGAATCAGCAAAGTGACATTGTGGTTCGCCAATTGAACTAGGGATTTTTTACCATGACTTTAATGTGCCTCTAATGTCATGTTGCCCTCATGGGAAACAACCCAAGTTTATAAACACAGGAACATACGATGAGAACCAACAGAAGGGAGTGGGGAGAGAAAGCAAAGGCAAACAAAGGAACTGTCTTTATTTTGAACCCTAATTATTTGTTAGAAAGCTGTGCCTCGTCTAAACGTAGAACAATGGGATAGATAAAGCAGCCTCTTTTGGGTTCCTTTTTCAGAAGTAGCTTCCTAGCTTCTCTCTGGAAGAATAAAAAAATGATGGGGCTAGCCCAAATTTCTCAACCTTGGCACTACTGACAATTTGAACCAGATAATTCTTTGTTGTGTGGGCCATCCTGAACACTATAGAATGTTTACCAGCACCCTCTAGAAACCAATAGCATCACCCCAGTAATGACAATCAAAAATGTCTTCAGACACTGCAAAATTGCCTCTGGTCAAGAACCACTAGGCCAGCCCCTATACAAAATATTTTAAACTTTTCTTTAGTCCCTTCTGAGCTTTCTAGCTGACAGAATGCACTGCTATAGTCAGCAACATGATGACTGGCAAAATTTCCTCTCGTGGGAACTTTCTCCTATTGTGGTATATTTTATTAAATATTTTGTCAGGAAATCCATTAAAGAGAATATATTTAGAGAAATAAAATAAAGACAAAAAAGAAACATCCTTATAACTAAGTGACTTAAAATCATTGTACACTAATTCCTCCTTACCTCCTCAGGAAACTGTTCTAGAAAGCAGCCAAAATCTAAAATAGTGAAAGAGAGGTTAAAGACCACCTCACGAAGCAAATGGTGACCAAAAACAAGGAATGAAAACTGCCTTTATTTTTTTTTCAATGACTACGCCTGCTCGCAGCCACAGCACCATCACTTTGCTCCCTTTGGAAAAAAAACCCTCAAAAGAGTTGACTCTGCTGTCTCTAATTCTCCTCCTCCCATTCTCTCTTTAACCTATTCCAACTGCCCTTGTCAAGGTCTTCAGCAACCTGAAGGCTTAGCTGGGTTAGAGGGTCTGTTTCTAAGGTAGATCACACACAAGGCTGGCAAGCTGAAGCTGGCTCTTAGCCGGAGGCCTCAGTTCCTTCCCACATGGGCCTCTCCACAGGAATGCTTGAGTGTTTTCCCAAAAGTAAGCAATATAAGAGAGCACCAGATATACAAGAGCAAGGCAGAAGCCACAATGCCTTTACGTACAACATAGCCTTCCACCATACTCTACAGGTCACACAGGTCAGCCCCAGTTCAGTGTGGGAGGGGAGTATGTAAGGGTGTGAACACCAGTAGGCAAAGAACATTGAAGCCATCTTAAAGGCAGGCTACCACAGCAGTCAAATGGCTTACCATGTGAACGGCAAAATAATTTGAATCTACCTCAGAGGTGACCCAGAGGCATCTTTTCCCACTTACACCACTTCAAAAAATGAGAACATTTCGTTCACCTTGTCTTGCCTCCCCATCTCTAGAAAGCCCTAAAACCTCTGTACAATATCATCTTAGCATCTGTGAGCAGCTAGCCTACTTTTTGTTAGCAATGTATTTCTAATTTTAAAAGTGGATCACAAACAATAAAGTTGTGACACTTCTGAGGAAAGTATCTCATCCTCTTGATTCAGCAGGAGAAAAAAGTTTATCTACCTTTCCACAGTAGACTTGATAGACCTTGAGGAAAGTGAACAGATATTAAAACGCTGAATGTAGGCAAAGGGGAGACAGTCATGGAGCTTGGTTATGCCTTTATCCACAGTACATAATTTATTCTTAGACCTCAAGAAAGTACCTAATGTCTTTGTGTCTCAGTTTCCTTATATGTAAAATGCAGATATGATCACACTCACATGTATAGTGAAATCTGAATATAAATTGGGAACTGAGCTCTAGTTTAAATATATATCAAGATATGTCTATATATGTGTCTCTCTCTACATATAAGTCTATATATATAGACATATCTTGACTTATATATAATATATATTTACAAATAATAAACTTGACCAAATTCCTTAGATATAGACTATTCGTATTTCGCAGCATTACTCACCTCTTCCTATAGCATTGCTCCACAAACTCTATGAACATTGAACCCTCCTTCTAACATACTATGATTCTCAGTGCTATGAAAAAACTCTGATGTCATAAACACACTGTGTTACAGTATCACTAAGGACCAGATCCATTTTTAGTCACATAATCCCTGAAGTACTACCATTCTTGCTAGCCTCAACAGAGTCCCTTGGAGTACAAAGAAGGAGGGGGAGGGGACTACACAAAGTCCTGAAGCTACAAAAATTCTTAATATATTTTTTTATTATTAATCGCTGGCAAAGAAGTAGACAGTTTGGAGGTGGGAGAGGCAGTGGAGGGCTTTAAAATTATTATTTACATCTCCCCTAAATATCATGGCACCTTCTAGGCACAAATGCTTAGGGGGGCAGAAAATCAGCCCACAGACCCCGTTTCGCCCCCTGCCAACATCTCCACGGCAAGACAGAAACTCAAGCGTGTAATTTCCCTGCTAACTAGATGTCAAGCAGCTACCTCCAACAAATGGCAGTTTTTATCATTAAATTTTTTCATGCGTTTTCATCTGCGAGGTTTATAATCCATAAGAACAACCTAATAATGAATGAGTAAAATCAAAGAGATCTTTTAAAAGCCTGTGTGCTTTCATTGTTATAAATGCTTCACAAGTAAAAATCAGTCAAAAGCATAAAGGTACCCTGATTTGAACTTCCTTTGTGTTTGAATTAGTGTTTCTCTTAGAACACTCTCACATCAGGCTTCCGCTTCTCTTGGCAAAACCATGAATTGGCTGATGTTGTCTTACAGGCTTTCTCACATCCCCTTTCCCAGCATCACTCCTCTTTCATGGACCCCTTTCCGTTACCTAGGAACCCCTCATGCTGCCTTCCACATTCCGCCTACTGCACAGTAATGTTCCAGACTCTTTATACTCCTCCCTTCTACCATTACAATATGTTTTTCCTAAGATTTGCTTGCTTTGAGAGGCTTGCTGGCAGGGGGAATGGGGAGGATGACTACCCTAATAATCTTTACTAAAATGTTGAATTAGTCCTCATTCTCTTTAGAATTGTTTTCTTAAGCAGAGATTCCTAGAAATGCTATCAACATCCCAGCCCAAAATATTGCAGGCATTTTGGTGAATAATATGAGGGAATGCTTCAATATAACTAGACCTTTTAGAAAAATGAAGTCCATTAGGTAGCTTTACTTGGCCTAGGGAGTTGATGTAGGAAAGCTGCTCTCCCTGAAATCATCCTCAAGGAGAGGAATGTAACCCTAAACATCTAATGAGTATCCAATTGGCTTCTCACTGAACTTAAAATAAAATCTACACTCCTGTTTAGGGTCAGAAAAAACCCTGGCCTCTCCCTACCTGTCTCTACCTCACCCACTACACTCCAGCCTAACTGGCCATCCTTCTGTATTTGAACGTGACAAGCTACAACCTCATTCCTGCCTTAAGGCCTGCAGTGCCATCTTCCAGTCCTTGGCATGCAAATTACTCTTCATCGTTTGGTTCCCAACTAAAATGTCATCTCTTCAGACAACCTAAAGTAACCTCACACTTTCTAGCATATCATCCTGTTGCATTTTTTTTTTTTTTTTTTTTTTTTTTGCGGTACGCAGGCCTCTCACTGTTGTGGCCTCTCCCGTTGCGGAGCACAGGCTCCGGACGCGCAGGCTCAGAGGCCATGGCGCGTGGGCCCAGCCGCTCCGCGGCACGTGGGATCCTCCCGCACCGGGGCACGAACCCGTGTCCCCTGCACTGGCAGGAGGACTCTCAACCACTGCGCCACCAGGGAAGCCCATCCTGTTGCATTTTATTCATCACATTAATCACTGTGAAATTTTCTTATTTATGTATTTGTTTACCTGGCCTTTCCAGCCCCCTCTTTCAATGTCCCCTTCATTGTCTATCATGTTCATCACTGCATCCCTAATATTTTGCACAGAACCTAGTACATATTCAGTGGCCAATAAATATTGCTGAATGAATGCATGAATAGATGAATCCAAGCATAACTTAACCTTTAAACTTAAGTAATTGAGTGAGAAATCCTTGTTGGACTAATACTGGAAGTCGGGGGGGCAGGGGTGTTAATAGCACTATAACCAATGTAACTAACCTGTGTTTCTATAACATTTATTGATAATGGACTACAGCATTTCTTTTCATTAAAACATTATAAATATTGGATTGATAAATATTCTATTTGCCTTTTTGAAAAGCTGTCCTTTAATGAGGTGTCACAAATGAAAGCTAGTATCCCTTGAGAAATACTGCCAACTCATCTTATTCTTCTGTCAATGTTAAGAAACTGCATTTCCCTTTGGCCAATTTCTAGCTGTTCTAGATATGTAGGATCTATTGTTAGGATTTCAGAAGCCAATGAGCAACTTGCCTGTCACGGGGTCTAACAAATGATCTCGCCCCGCATGCAATGTAGCTAAGCAGAGAAACAGCTCTCATAAAAGGATAACCAACACAGGCTGGAATGTTGCTAAACCTATAGTTTATTATAGAGCAAAGTTCACCCCAGCCCACCAAAGAAAAACAAAACAAACAAACAAAAAACCCCGAACACTTAGCAATTTTGTTTTCTACCAGGCAGTCCCAGATTAGTTGGTTGTAGCTCAGAAGCAGGCATCTGAGAGCAGTTCAGCAAGGCTGCAGTTGGATGCTTTTGTAGAGCTCTCCTCTTAAAAGGTAAAATTGAGACAAGTTAATGGCTTCCAACTTCCTGGGCTTGCTTTTGTTATCTATAAAATATCACAGTTAATTGTGCTTTGCTAAAGGGAAACTCCAAGGATTTTTTTAAAGGTATCTTTCCGTCTAAGAAATATTAAGTAATCTGGTTAAAAAAAGAAAGAAACTCAACATTAGTTGAGAGAGAAAAAAACATAAGTCAATAAGAACCAAATAACATTACTTTTAAGTAAAACACGTAGTATGAGAAAACTTTATTTTTAAAGAACTACAATAAAATTTCTCAAGACCCCACTTCCTAGGAAAGCTTGGTTATTAATTCCTCCAGAAGAACTCTTAACACTTAAATGACAAAACTCTATTAATTGCTGTTCTTCAATTATTTCACTGTCAAGTTAAGTTTAAGAAAATACACACAATCCTGTCTTAGCTTACAAATCAAAAACTTCTTAGTGTTTTTTTGGGGGGTGGTGTGTTTAGTAATGAGATATGTTTCATCAAACTGTTATACTAGTTCACGTCTCATTAATTTGGTCTCGTTTGTATCTTTGGGCACTTCTACCAAGATTAATCTCAGGTTAAGAATGTCTCAGGTAGCATGTACTGTAAAACTGGAAAATTTTTTTCCACTCTTCACGGACGATTTACAATCTGCAAGGTTTGGGGTGGGTATGTAATGTATTTCTGCCAATGGACAGCCACATCAGCAGTGCTGAAAACCAATCCTCCTGTTTCATTCATGGTGCCATATGGTTCCATAAAAAAGGAGCGAACCAAAAGTGCAGCTAATGCACCCTGTCAATCTGGATTCACACTGATTCTTTGATATTATGATAAGGAAACTGTTGGTAGATGAATATATTCTCTCATTCTTTCTTTAGTCGTCTACCACTATAAACATGTACTAATTCATTGGGAGAGAAAAAAATCAGGTTTAAGGTCTCTTCTATTTTACAGGAGATGTATTATTTTGAAGGAAATACACTGTAATAAAATTATTATATATATATATTATAGTTTCTAGCAGAAAATCCCGGGTGTTTCGTAGTAACATCTTCCAAAAGATTGAGGATCATGGTTTGAAACCCTTTTCAATAGGTGATCTGAGTACTCCGGGGCAATTAAAAAGCAAGCTGAAGCACCAAGATAAAGTTGTGTCCCCCTAGTGACCTCTAGAGTGGAGCTAAGCTCCCACAAGCAAGACTTCGGGGAAAAAACCAAGAAGCAAGCCAAAGCCTGGCGCGCTCTGTAAACCAAGACGATATTTTCAATAGTACACCCCCTCGGATCTCAGAGTGTGGTCCTATTTTATATAACCCCAAGGCGCAATAAATCTCCGCCTCTCGGGCCATGAGGCCCATTGGGTCGAAATCCAACTTCAAACGCCGCTCATTCCTCCTCCCCACCAAGCTCAGGTCCAGTTCCCCGGCACAGCCTTTCTCACCGCGCATGGTGTCGAGCTGGCTTCCACCTCTCTGCAGTGCTGCAAACAGCCTCTCGGCCACTGCTGGCTCCCCAGCTGGAGAGCCGAAGCGCTAGGAAGCCGGCGAGCGTCGACCTCTGCGAGTCCGCGCTGCGACCGCCGGCGGCCGCTGCACCTGCTCCCCGCGCGCCGCGCTGCGCTACGCGAGTCCTGGGGACGCCCGCACCCCCCCGCCCCCCGCCCGACGCCGCCCAGGAGGCTCCCTCCCGAGTCCAGCTCCCGACAACGCCGCGACGCCTTAAGTCACCCCAGCAACAAGCCCTTCCTCGTTCTCCCTGCCAGCGCCTCTCCCGCCCCCCCCCCCCCGCCGGAACTTTCCAACTTTAGAAGCCCTGGTTCCAAAGGAGCAACAGGGGCCCTGCTCAGCATGAGTCACTGCCCGCCTCGACAGGTCGGGAAGGGGGAAATAGCCTGCGGGGACCCAGCCCGTAGCGAGTCCCCTTGACCATTGGGGAAAAGGAGAGCCAGACAGCTCCTCTCTCCTCCTGAGGATGGAGGTTGGGAAAATGGATGCAGAACTTGTCACCCTGGGATGAAAGGACGGAGGGTGGAAGGAAGGAATAGCAGAGACCATGAAAAACTAACTCTCTCTCTCTACACACACACGGCCAGATTCCGAAAAGGTTAAGACCTTAGAAGCCGAGAGTCGCCTCTCTCCGCACTGCCCTGAGGGAGTAAGGTGCAACAGATACCCAAGCTTGTGGAGTAGGAAAGCGGTGGGGTGAGAGAGTCTTCTGGTTTCCCCGGGTTACAGAAAGGGGACAAACTCCTATCGGAGTCTCCCCGGAGGCAAAGGGAGGTGCAGCAGTGTTGAGGTCTCCCCACCTCCCGGAGAAGGAAAACTCTTCCCCAGCAGGCAGCTTTTCACTTGGCCGAGCCTGAGTGTAAACAGGCCAGCCAGAGGAGCGGACCGCGGGATGGGGCGAGGCGAGGATGGAGCAGAACTCACCCTTAATGCTGGGGGGCTTTCTCTTCTTGGCCATCTTCTGCCCCCTCCCCTCCCCCGGAGCCTTTCCTCCTGCTGCCGCCCAGCTCCGGGAGCCGGCGCCGTGGCTTCCAGGCGAGCTCTCGCCGCGGCTCTCAGATCAGCAAGCTCTTTGTTGCTGTGATGGCATCTGCGAAGCGGCGGCGGCGGCGGCCCGGCTGCGCTCTCGGCTCGGCTCGGCTCGGCTGGGGCCGGCGCCGCCGCCCCTCTGCTCTCTGCCGCGCCGCACCGCGCTGCGAGGCTCGCGCTCGCGCTGCTGCGGCCGCTGTGGCGGCGGCAGCGGCGGCTGTGGATGCTGCTGTGCTGCCCCTGCTGCTAGAGGGGGGCAGCGCTGGGCTCCCCGAGTGCCCGCCCAGCGCTGACCTCCCTCTTTCCTGCACCCTCCCTCCCCCACTCCCTACCCCGGGTGTCCCGTCTGAGCCGCCAGCTCCAATCCAACCAGTGACGGCGCTGTCATCCGGCAGCCGCTGCTGGGGAAGGCGGCTGTGGCGGCAGCGGGGGGCTGCTGGAGGAAGTGGGGGGCCCGCAGCCATCTGCGGTCCGGGAGGAGAAAGCCAGGCAGCCTGACTCTTAACGGCGCCCGCATTCTGCCTGCCTCCAGGCCTCCGAAGCCCCCGCCCCGCCCCCGCCCCCACCCCCACCCCCACCCCCACCCCAGGCGGGAGGGCGCGCTGTGGGCGGCTGCGTGGGCCGGCCAAAGACACCAGTCTCCGTAAGCCAACGAGAACTCAGGCCAACTGCAGGAGTGCCGGCGCCCGCACGCGCGACCCGGCCCCGCCGCCGTCCTCCACTCAAAGCTGGTCTCGTGCACAGAGCCCGAATTCCAAGCGGGCGATAAGCCCCGGGACGCGCCGATGCCTCTGCCCCTCCGGAACCGAGAAGGGAAAAGGGAAACTGGATACTGGTAGAGAGGAGAGAAATTAAGTTCCACAGGCAGCCCAGCGATAGTCACCTGGAAGAATGACCTAGTTCAGGCCCTAAACCTCTTATTTATTTACTTATTTTATTTATTTATTTGTGGCTGCAATTGGGTCTTGGTTGCTGCACGTGGGCTTTCTCTGGTTGTGGCGATTGGGGGTGGGGGGGGCACTACTGGCTGCGGTGCTCGCGCTTCTCATTGCGGTGGCTTCTCTTGTTGCCAAGCACAGGCCCTACAGTGCGAGGGCTTCAGTAGTGTGGCTCGCAGGCTCCAGAGCGCAGGCTCAGTAAGCTGTGGCGCTGGGGCTTAGTTGCTCCGTGGCATGTGGGATCCTCCCAGACTAGGGATCAAACGCGTGTCCCCTGTACTGGCAGGCGGACTCTTAACCACTGTGCTACCAGGGAAGTCCCAGGCCCTAAACCTCTTAATAGAGAAGACTCAGGACAGGTCCCTTGGGGCTGTGGAAAAACAGGAAAGAAAGTTCAAGTCGGAGGAATTAGGAGGGGGAGGAGTGACTTCTTGGCCTCCTGTAGAAACTTTTGTTCCAGTGGCCGCGTTCTTTCTCGCTCTGATTGTGAGTTTGGAAAGTTTTCATTATCCGGGAGGAGCTGTCCTCCTCTAGCGTGCTGATCAGAGAAGGAATCTCACCAGTGTCCCGGGACAGCAAGGTCATGCAAAAGTTTGACCCGTCTGAGAATGTAAAGGTAGTAACCGGGCTTTAAAAGAAAGGCGGAAGGGGTAGTGTGGGGAGGAGGTTACCAGTATGTATGCGGGAAGGTGCCAATTGATTTTTTTTCTTTACAGGAGCTGAGGTTTCCCCAAAACCCGCTTTCTAATTCACAGCGATCTTATCAACACGTCTCCTTTCCTCCGCCTACGTTCCCAACCTAATCTGATTATCTAAACATCCAGTGATTCAATTCAGTATCATTAGCCAGAAATTGCCCCCACGTTGATGCGGTGCCCCAGTAAGAACACTGGAGTCCAAAGCCCTGGGCTTGAGTTCTAGCCCTGCATCTTCATAGCTCTGAGAACTTACACAAGTCATTTAATCCCTCTGTTTTTCTGCTTCCTGATTTGTAAAATATCATCTCGAAGATTCCTTCCAACTCTAATAAATATCCTGAGATTTTTTTAGTCACAAAATCATCACGTTATTTTTTGCACTCTTTCTAAATTTAACTTTATACAATGTATTATATTGAAGTAAGTAATCTGAAGAAAATGTGAAATACCCAAATCCTCTTACAACAAAGGTGTGCAAGTAGCAAGCTTATTTTAATTAGCAAAATAGGCCCATTCTCAGTTGCATAGCTAGAAATAAGACTCAATTTCCTCTTCTGAAAATCTGTCTCTGATTTAATTCAAAACCTTTTCAAACTCTTAAGATGTGTAAATAGTAGGCTTGTAAACATTCTTAGTTTATTTTATGCGTTCATATTTTATCACTAAGTACTAATTATTGCCTATATTAAGATAATGTCTTACAGTTTATTCATTACTTTCACATACTTTATTTCATTTGATCCTGACCACAAACCTGTGAGTTCAGAGGGCAGGTCCTGTCTTCCACGTTTTATAGATGGGGACATGAGGTTCCTGGAGGTGCAATTATTTGTGCACAGCTTACAGGACTTCTGTGCAGCTCTTCTAACTCAACACCAGCCTCATCCCATGACACCAGCTGCCTATGAAATGGAATATTTCTGCCTCAGGCCAGAGATAGTTTCCTTTCTTCTATTTATTCTTTCCATGATGCCAATACTATTCTCAGCAGAGGGAACTCAAAATTTTAGTTGACAAACTATGTCTATTTTTTGTACATGGATATGATTAACTTGTAGAACTTCAAAGTATTTTTATGTGCATTTTCTTAATTGAAGGTCACAACTATCACAGAAGACCGTCAAAAGAGATTTATTGAGCCCAACGGAACAGATGAGGAAACCAACCCAGAGACACTGCAGTCACAACTACTCAGGCCCTGGGTAGCCCACAGTGCATGCTTTTGTTTAAGGATTCAAATAGAATGCCTGTAGGGATCAGTAAGGCAAAATACATCACACAACCAGTATAAATATGTAGGCTTTATTGAGTGAGGGGTAGGGACTTCGGGGAGTTGAGAGCACATGAGAGCTGCAGGTTGCCTTGTGGGAATGGAAACCTCAGGTTATAAGGATTCTGATTTTTTAAGAGGAGTCAGGAATCCATATTCCCAGGTAAAATGTCCTTTCTGATATTGGTTAACATAAAACAAAGCAAAACAAGGCAGGCTTAACAGAACAAAACTGCCAGTGATATACAGCTTATGGGCTGTGTATCTGTTTTCACATCCCATCAACCGACTTTTATCACCAAAGAACAGGTACTGAACCGAATCCTTGGATCTAATCTGATTCTGTTGGTGTCTACATACCCTTAGAATTAGAGGTTATCAAGGCTTTTTGTCCACTTAATCATGATTTCTAAAGATAGATTGCAGAGACTGGTGTTTCTAAATTTCTGTCTGTCCTTAGAGCCATCAATGAGAATGACCACAGCAAATCAAGTAATTTTTAAGTCACATGTGATTCTGCTGGGCATGAGGAAATTTATACATTTTATTTGATGATGATGACAAAGTATTGATGATGATGATGGTGACAAGGACAAAACTGGCCTAAACTCTATTTCCCTTTATAGGAAGGTTTTGAATGAATCCTTTCAAAAATTCGTCACGGTGCTAAAATGGTAACTTTAGTTATATGTAGTATAATCATTCTTCTTAGATTATTCCAGCCCTGTCTAGACTGCTTATAGATTAAGATAATCAGAATGGAGGTAAGGAATACATGTTCCTTGTGTGGAAGTATCAAGTGAGCTCAACAGGGAAAATGAACTTGTCATGCAAATTATACTAAAGACCAAAGGGAAAATATAATTCATACTACAAAAGTATGATTGTCATTAATTGTGTGTTACTGCAATTGCAGTAAAAAGGTTGGAATTATAACCCTCAGAAGAGTATTTTTGGCTGAAATATTTTATACTGAATGCCTATCCATAAATTAACTACTGTAGTTTAGGGAAAATGAAAAGGGGAAACAAAAGCCCCATGGGTTTTAATCATGTTAACACCAAAGAATATCAAAAGAATCCAAACTTGCCCCATTATTGAAAAAAAAAAAAAAACTAGTATTTTAAAACTTTACATACCAAAAAAGAATCATAATACTCACCTCAGCTGAGGTTTTAAGGGAAGCTGCCATTACATGACTAGAGCTAAAGAAAGGTAAAAAGAGAAAAGATGGTGGGGAAGAGAGGGGGATAGTCCAAATGGTGCACTAAAAAAAATTCCTATAGTGCTTATATACTCAAAATCAACATGTGAAGGAGTGGGAAAACTGAGGCTGGCTTCCTACCCCATCTCACATACCATTATGGATACGTGAGATTAAATAACACTTCTTCCCTTTCTCTCTGATCATTATAATAGATATATATGATATTCACTATATATATAAAATAGATATATAGATATTCATTAAATGAAATTTCACCTGAATTTAGATGGAGAGTCCCGAAGTGAGAGTCTATAGAATCTTTGTCCCTTTACCTCATTCTAATTCTTCCATTGATGACCCTGACCTTAAGAAATGTGATTTCACTTATGCATGTTTGAATTGCACAGAAAGACATGAAATTCAGAGACATCATTTTGGCACTTAAATGGAAATTCTAGGTTTCTCAGACAAAACCTTCTCAAAAAGATCCCTTAACACTTTACTACTTTCATACCAAACCTGTCCGACAGAGATACCTGCCTTACCCATGATACTGCTGTCACAACTAGCAATTGAAGATATCATGCTCTATCTATGCAGAAGAAAATTTAATTTTGCTAAGTTCAATTTCCCAATTGTCACCTAACCACTAGAACTATGTCCTTCTGAAAGGGAGTTAATTAACAGGGAGCTTTATTGTACCCACAATGAAGTGTATACTTAAGAGAGTTCAACCCCACAGAAAACCACAAGAAACAAAAGAAGGCATTTGGGAAGGCTAAGAAATCCTAAAGCTAGTTCTCTGCCCAAATTACCCAGAAGTTCCTCTGGGGGAAATGGCACAGACCTGGCCTGAGTAAAGCAGTGCATGGATGGCAGGATAGTCAGACATGACGTAAAAATAGTCTGCTATGTATGATCCACACTCAAACTCTCAAGATTTTATGCAATATATATAAACAACTAAAATTGTTTTCTTTGATACTCCAGTTGGCCTGTTCAAGGACAGAATGTTCAGTTTGACCTCTGCTAGCTTCCAAGTAATCACTTTACCCCCAAAATGTTCTCAAGTTGTCTGCAGTAACCCCCTCCATTATAATTCTGTTTATAACATTTTTCCTTTACTGAGTCTACCAGTCTACCAACGGATTCCTCCATATGCAAGTGAGCAGTTTGCATGCAAAATAAATGGCATACAAAATAAATAAATGTTTTAGATAGATTTTTGACAATGAACCAAATTGTATTTTCCATTCTTTTCTATTTCTGTTTATTCTCTCTGACGTTTGTATATGTATTGAGTAACATTATATGCCAGTCATGTTCTAGGTGATTGGGTATACAATGGAGAAATAAAACAACATGGTCCATGCATTCATGGTATTTACAGTTTTACAGAGGAGACAGAATTAACCCGTAAATTCCTCATGGAAACAGCACATCCAAAGACGCCAGTAGGAAATTCTGGATTACAGCAGTGGTTCCCAAATTCCAAACTGATAGGCATCTCATCAATTATTGATTAAAAATAATTGCTCGCCCACCTCCAACCATATTATTGGGTTATATTTACATTGTGTGTACTATTGTAATAATACATATATACATTATAAAATATACACAAAATTTTGAAAGTTTTAAAGGGTAGGATTTTTGAAAATGGCCCATCTTGATCACCTCCAGACACTACTGCATTAGAGGAACTAAAGGAAGATCAATTTAAGCCAGGGAAAATATGATCTAATTTACCCTTTAAAATAACACTCTTATTCCTGTGTGGGTAATTGGAATAAGTCTAATAAGTTAATTATATGGCTATTGGGTTGGGTGAGCGTTAAATTTTCACACCAACACTCAGACATGTTCTGGAATTCTTTATGGGGCCTAGAAGCTGTGCATTCTATAGCAATGCACACAATTGTCACCCAGATCTTGGTTTCTAAATACCATTGTCCACAAGACAGAGACAGAGATCTTTGGAGAAACAACTCCAGGTCTGTAGCAGACAAAGTTCTAGGTGAACCTGGAACATCTTGATGTGCCAGAAAGCAAGGAAGTGCTCAGAAACCAGTGAGATCATGACAAAAGGACAAATGAGCCAGCTTGAAGTGGTTGCCTACTGCTTAAATACATGAAAATTTGAGCTTCAAAATATATATATAAGGAAGATAATGGATTATAATACATTGAATAAAATAGAATAAAATTTGGGAATCCATAGTGATATCCAAAAGAGAGAGAATTTTAGCTTTTTTTTTTTTTTCCAGAAGAATTGAGCTAGTGAGTGTAGAAGAAATGATAGAATTAGAAAATCATCATTTGGCAAACTTCCCATATAATAACTAAGGATCATCGACGGACGCTAAAGCCTTTGCATAAAAGTTTGTTGGGAACATGATATTCTTATATATTATCCTGTATATTAGTTACTGATTGAAAAGGGGAAAATGTATCTTTATAATGGAGAGTTTGTGTGGTCACCACATTAATCAACGAAATAATCAAACTTAGCATCACATAGTTGAACTATGTGTCATGTGCCTCCTGATGGGACTCAATAAGAAGTACACAACATCACCTATGTAGTTTTCTTGTAAAAAATGTTTAACCTAAATCTAATCATAAGGAAACAAGTCCGATAAAACCAAAATGTGCAATTCTATAAGACATTGTCCTGGACTTTTTTTTTTTTTAATATAAAAGTCAATGTCATGAAAAGACAAGGGGACTAAAGAGGCATAAATACCAAATGCAACTGGATCCTGGATCAGGGTGGGGAAAGTGAATCACCTATAACAGACATTTTGGACAACTAAATAGTTAAATATGGACTATATATTAGATATTACTGAATTAATGTGATTTGCTTATGTGTGTTGCTAGTATTGTTATATAGGAGAACGTCCTTATTCTTAGGAGATGCATACTGAAGTATTAAGTTGAAAATACAAAAATGACTAAGTATTAGGAATTTCATAAGGTTACACCTAATATTTAGATATGAACGCCATGATGTCTGCAACTTGCTTCCAAATGCTTAGGCAAAATAATTAATACATAATAGATAAGTATGTAGGTACGTAGGTAGATCAATCAATTAAGACAAAATGTTAAAAATTGATAAATGTTGGCGAAAGAATAGGAATGTTCATTGTAAAAATCTTTCAACCTCTTTGCTGGTTTGAGATTTTTCAAAATACAAAATAGAAAAAGGGGCGGGGGGGGGGAGAAGTGAAAAACTCAGGTTTTCCCAATTAATGGTAAAACAGTTTAAGATAAACCCAGTCTCTTGGGAGATTAATGCTCAATTGTTCAAGGTTTTTCTCCTCTTATTCTTTCTCTTCCCCTCTCATCTTTCGAGATCTGGGCACAGAAGTCTATATAATATCTCAGCAATAGCACAGTGTGGGTACCATCTGGTCTACACATTGTCCTTCTTTCCTGGCACCCACATAATGTGTGGTTGACGCATAAATTGCCTCACCTGAGCACTGGGCATTGGTCCATATGTTTACTGTGATCACTGTTAAAACTGGTGTTTTTTGTCTGATCTCTTGGCACGGGCAATGCAGGATGATGGCTCTCAAGAAGCTCAGCCATCTCCTTCTGCTGACCAGGCTACCTACACTGATTTTCACTGATGCTGCAAATCCTCTGAACTTTAGCAATATCCTCCATCTGGATCTTGACTTGGAGTTGCCCACTCACAGCTACCACTATTATGTTCCTTTGAACAGAGACCTCTACTGAGATCTCCTCCGCTGTGACTTCCTGGCAAGTATCAATATATTAATGCTTATCTCTAAATTACCCTTTCATCTCCTCAGAGTTGCTCAGGAACTTCTATATCTCTTCTACCATATGCACCAGCTACTATTCTGCCTAAAACACCATGAGACAATTTTTATGCTTCTGTGGCCACCCCCTGTTAGCACAGGGTTTTTCTCAGAGGTTCTCAACCTCTTGGCCAGTGAAGTTCCCAAATTTCTCCTAAACTATAAAGCCACAGAGTTGCGCTGTGAGTAAATGACACTGTCTCATCTCTTGCTCACTTTCTCACACACACCCCTTAACTCTTTCCCCAGCACTTTCTACTTTTCATACAATGGGACTTCTCTTGGATCATATCCTCCATCCTTTCTCCATTATGTTCCTTTTTTAATAGAGGATTAACTTTATTTTCAAATAACTAAAATTTCCCCTTGGTTTATAAAGGGACACTTTTGAAACTTTTTTTTTTAAGATTTTTTTTTTTTGTCTGCGTCGGGTGTTAGTTGCAGCACGCGGGATCTCTCATTGCAGCAGGTGGGCTCTTCGTTGTGGTGCACGGGCTTCTCTCTAGCTGTGGCATGCGGATTTTCTCTCTCTAGTTGTGGCGTGCAGGCTCCAGGGCGCGTAGGTTCTGTAGTTTGCAGCACGTGGGCTCTAGTTGAGGCAGGCGAGCTCAGTAGTTGTAGCATGCAGGATCAGCTGCCCCGTGGCATGTGAGATCTTAGTTCCCTGACCAGGGATGGAACCCGCATCTCCTGCATTGTAAGGCAGATTTTTTTACCACTGGACACCAGGGAAGTCCCCACTTTTGAAATTTAGATGCCTCCTTTCCCTTTCAAAAAGCCTGAATTTCAAGACCGTCGTCTTACAAGGGACCCAAGAAAGTTCACTGTGAGATTCCAAACTGAGCGAAGATCCTTTTCTCTAGGCCGGTTATGCCTTCCCAGAAGCAATGATTGCCACTGATTCAATGTGCAAGGAGCCACAGGGAAAATGGTTTATGAGGAATTAAATATTCACTGGTTTCCTAAGCCAAAAACATTA
The DNA here is from genome assembly GCF_008692025.1 of Phocoena sinus. Lineage (NCBI taxonomy): Eukaryota > Metazoa > Chordata > Mammalia > Artiodactyla > Phocoenidae > Phocoena > Phocoena sinus. The sequence continues at coordinate 66,421,291 of NC_045763.1, forward strand.
TCCTCATTAGGGTTGTCAAAGCATATTAGATCAGGAAATCTGAGTTCTAGTCACAACTTGTCTACTGATACTTTATGACTTTGGACTACTCCGATGATAAAAATAATAATAATAATAGCAGCAGCAACTACTGAGCTCCTGTTATGATGGCCAGTGAAGCTTTTATTTATTTATTTTCTGTACTCTTGTCCCAGCCTCCCAATTACTGTACTGAATCCTCATCATTCACCTCTAGTCTCTGGCCCCAAGATTTTTATGTGAGAAAATACAAACTCTTATAGTTTAAACTGCTGTTGTGCTTTCTGGCATTTGCAGTTTCTTAACTGATACAAGTTGGTGTGGGTGCAGGTAAGTTTGTAGATAGTGGTGGCAGAAAGTTGAGAAAGTTTCTGTCTAACGGTTTCTATTTTTCTCTTTGAAGTAAGAGATAAAGTTATCTGCTTAGTTTGAAGGAGTAAATTGTGGGGAAGAACATCTGAGAAGAATAGAATAATTTGACATATGCATTGTGGAGAATAAGAGAAAGAGGTAACAAAGAAAACACTGAAAGAATCCTGAGCATTGTTACAGCAAGATGGTGTTGAAGACAATGGATTTATGGGAGAATCAAGCTGGTAATTACTTTATTTTACTCAGTCAGTGCATAGGACCGGTTAGTGGATGCTTTGTGGGAAGGATTTGAGAGAAGGATAGCAAGTTGAAGAGAAAGTAATGTATTATGGAATCTAGCCAGAATAGAGATGGATAGGATGAAGGGAGGAGACTGATCATCTCACTCTCCTGCTAAAATCCTTGCAATGGGCTTCCACTGCTTATAGAAAAACATCCCAAATCCTCAACATGCCTACATGGGAATGATCTGACCCATGACCATTCCCAGCCTCCTCTGGTGTCGCTCTTCCCTTTGCTCTCTACACTGAGGCCCTGCACAAAGTGGGCCAGAAGAAAGTAATCCAAGTGTATACTTTTCAATGAATTGTATCCCCTTCCCATGTGCATCCCCTCTGCCTGGCTTTATAGTCAAATCTTTTTGGCTTCTGTAAGCTTATTTTTCATTAACCAGGCCCCTTTTCTCTGTTACTAGCAACAGAGCTAATTTTTCTTCTTTTCTTGTCTTCTGCTTGAAGCTTAATTGGTCTCTCTGCCTCCATTCTCTCATCTCTCTAATTCATCTGCACATTCACAAATGCCTTGGTTATCTTCCTCTTACACAGAGCAAAGCGTATTATTCTTCTACTCCAAAAGCTTATATAATAAAGTACACGCTCCCTAGGTCATGCGAAATTCTCTAGTATCTAGCCTCAGAGATAGGGGACTAGAATAGGGAGACCCTGAAGACACTTATGAAGAAGAAATTACATTAGTATATAATAGACATTTAATAAATGCTTTTTAATTGAAGGATTGTTAATAACCCACCTAACTTCCTTTTCATTTGACAGATTCTAACAGGTTTTCCCATTTGCACAGAAAAGGAAAGTTTTCCTTTATTCTTTAGAATATCATTCATTTATTTAATTTTTCTTGAGTGTCTACTATGTTGAATAAGAGTGGTGAGAGTGAGCAACCTTGTCTTGTTCCTGATCTTAGAGGAAAAGCTTTCAGCCTTTGACCATTGAGTATGATGTTAGCTGTGGGTTTGTCATATATGGCCTTTATTATGTTGAGGTATGTTCCTTCTATACCAAATCTGTTGAGGGTTTTTATCATGAAACAATGTTGTACTTTGTCGAGTGGTTTTTTACTCTCCTCCATGTATTTAGGAGATTATATGATTTTTATCTTTCATTTTATTAATGTGATTCACTGATTTGCACATGTTGAACCATCTCTGCAGCCCAGGGATAAATCCCACTTGATCGTGTTGTATGATGTTTTTAATGTGTTGCTGAATTTGGATTGCTACTATATTGTTGAGAATTTCATCAGGGATATTGGTCTATAGTTTTCTTCTCTTGTAGTGTCCTTATCTGGCTTTGGTATCAGGGTAATTCTGGCATCATAAAATGAGTTTGGGAGTGTTCCCTCCTATTCAGTATTTTGGAAGAGTGAGAAGAGTTGGTATTAAGCCTTGTTTATGTGTTTGGTAGAATTCACCAGTGAAGCCATCTGGTCCTGGGTATTCTGTATTGGGAGGTTTTTGATTATTGATTCAATCTCCTTACTACTAATTGTTCTGTTCAGATTTTCTGTTTCTTCATGATTCAGTCTTAGTAGGTTGTAGGTTTCTAGGAATTTATTCATTTATTCTAGGTTATCTAATTTGTTGGCTTATAATTTTATAGTAGTCTCTTACGATCCTGTGTACCTGTGTGGTATCAGTTGTAATGTCTCCTCTTTCATTTCTGATTTTGATTCTTCACTTTTTTTCTTAGTTTAGCCAATGATTTGTCAATTTTCTTTATCTTTTCAAAAAACAAACAACAGCTCTTACTCTTCTTGATCTTTTCTATTTTTTTATCATCTTTATTTCATGTATTTCCACTCTGATCTTTGTTGTTTCCTTCCTTCCGTTAACTTTAGGTTTAGATCTTTTTTTTCTAGTTCCTTGAGGTGTAAAATTATGTTATTTGAAATATATTTTGTTAACATACTCATTTATTATTATGAACTTCTTTCTCACAACTACTTTTGCAGTGTCTCATAGGTTTTGATGTGTTGTTTCCATTTTTATATATCAAGATTTTTTATTTCCCTTTTGATTCTTTTTTGACCCACTTGTTTTTTTGGGAGTGTGTGTAGTTTCTGCCTGATTGTAGATTTTCCAGCTTTCCTCTTGTTTTTAGTTTCATACCAATTGTGGTTGGAAAAGATACTTGATATGACTTCAATCTTCTTAAATTTGATGAGACTTATTTTGTGGCCTTTCATATGATCTACCCTTGAGAATATTCTATGTGCACTTAAGAAGAATGTGTATTCTGCTGCTGTTCAATAGAATGTCTAGTATATGTCTGTTAGGTCCATTTGTTAAGGTATGGTTCAAGTCCAATGTTTCATTGTTTATTTTCTTACTGGATGATCTATCCATATTGATAGATCAACCCCTATTATTGTTGTATTGTTATCTATTTCTCCCTTCAGATGTGTTAGTATTTGCTTAATATATCTAGCAATATGTGTGCACCAATATAAGATGTGTATGTATATATATATTTTTATTGGGGTATAGTTGCTTTCAAATGTGTTAATTTCTGCTGTACAACGAAGTGAATCAGTGATATGTATACATATATCCCCTCCCCCTTGGACCTGCCTCCCACCCACCCCCATTCCACCCATCTAGGTCACCACAGAGCATTGAACTGAGCTCCCTGTGCTGTACAGCAGGTTCCCACTAGCTATCTGTTTTACACATGGTAGTGCATATATGTCAATCCCAATCTCGCAATTCATCCCACCCCCCTCACCCCCTCTCCATGTCCACACATCTGTTCTCTACATCTGCATCTCTATTCTTGCCCTGCAAATAGGTTACATGTGTATATATTTGTGATTGTTACATCTTCTTGATGAATTGACCCCTTTGTCATTATACAATGATCTTCTTTGTCTCTTATTACCATTTTTGGCTTAAAGTCTATTTTGTCTGATATAAGTATAGCTACTCTCACCTTTTTTTGGTTTCCACTTACCTGGAGTATCTTTTTGCATCCCTCTACTTCGAGCCCATGTCTGTCCTTAAAGCTTAAGTGAGTCTCTTGTAGGCAGCATATATTCAGGTCTTGGGGGGTTTTTAGCATCCAGCCACTCTGTGCTTTTTTAATATATATATATATTTATTTATTTATTTAGCTGCACCAGGTCTTCATTGCGGCACATGGGACCTTTGTTGCAGCATGCAGAATCTTTGGTTGTGGCATGCAAACTCTTAGTTGCAGCATGTGGGATCCAGCTCCCTGACCAGGGATCGAACCTGGGCCCCCTGCATCAGGAGCATGGAGTCTTAGCCACTGGACCACCAGGGACGTCCCTGCTCTGTGCTTTTTGATTGGTGAGTTCAATCCATTTACTTTTAGAGTAATTATTGATATTTAAGGACTCACTCATGCTGTCTTATTAATTGCTTTCTCACTATTTTGTTTCTTGGTTTTTGTTTTTTTTCAAAGGATGTTACAGCCATCCAACCACTAAAGCCGCCCGTATGTCCCCACAGTGAGCCCTGAGGGAACTCAGGATGGAGATAAATGGACTGAGAATTATGTTTTACAGGGCAGACTTGCTAAGGGCTCAAGCCCAGGACACAGCCTCTCAGATAGCTCTGAGAGACTGCTCCTAAGAGGTAAGGGAGGAGCCAGGATATATAGGAGTTTTTGCAACAAAAACCAGGCAGTAGGAACATCAAAAGATTACTGTCAGTTAAAGAAAACCAGACATCTCAAGTTAAGGAATTTAGCGCTTTTTTATGTATGGGAAGATGCAAGAGTCTGAACGCACTGAAATCATTCCTTTGATATGCACCTCAGCTATCTGGGGCCAGTATCCTGTATTTTCTCATCCTGAGTCTCCCTCTGGGTGCACTGTTGGGGGTGGCTGCAGCCCATTTGTCTCCATCCTGAGTCCCCTCAGGCCTTACCTTCTGGGTGGCTGCAGTGGCTGGATGGCCACAACATCCCCTGTTTACGGTTAAAGCAGCAACATTTTTCACTCACAACCCCACGAACATAGTGTTGTACCAGGGAGGTGAGATGCTGAGGACAAAGCATGTGTTGCCAGTGCTGTCCAGGTCTTTGCTCAAAACCTGTTAACCCCCAGCTTTAGCTGGAGTGAACATAAATCTTTAAGTTAAAGGGTCCAGAGATGAGAAAGGAAGTTACAAACAAACAAACAGAAAAACAGATGGAACTGTTGCAGGAAAGAGCGGGGTGTGAGAGGATGTTCATATCCCAGGTCTCAGGTGAGTCCCTGGGAAGGCCACCAAGTGTGGGTTCTTGGCTTCACGCAGGAAAGAATTCAAGAGCGAGCCACAGTAAAGTGAAAGCAGGTTTATTCAGAGAGATACACATTCCATAGACAGAATGAGGTCCATCTCAGAAAATGAGAGCAGCCCTGGGAGAAACACACTCCACAGACAGAGTGTGGGCCATCTCAGAAGACGAGAGGCCACTTTCTGACTATTTTGTATTTCTTCTTTTTTTTTTTTTTCTCCCTACCTTTGTGATTTGGTGATTTGCCATGGCGGTATGTCTAATTCTCCTCTCTCTATCTTGTATGAATTCACTATAGGTTTTTCCCTTTTGTTTACCATGAGGCTTACCCAAAACATCCTATAGATAAAACAACCCATTTTAACCTGATAGCAACTTAACTTTGATTGCATAGAGAAACTCCACTCTTTTACTTCCCCTCTTTTATGATTTTGATGTCACAATTTACCTCTTTTTATATTGTGTATTTGTTAAGTTACAGTGGCTATAGTTATTTTTAATACTTGTGTTTAACATTTATACTACAGTTAAATGGCTAACACACCCATATTACAGAATTAGTCTTCTAAATCTGACTCTATACTTATCCACCAGTATGCTATGTATTTTTGTATGTTTTCATGTTACTAATTAAAATCTTTTCATTTCTGCTTGAAGAACTCCTTTCAGCATTTCTTGCAAGGCATGTCTAATGATAAATTCTCTCAGCATTTTTTTGTCTGGAAAAGTTATTTTTCTCTTTCATGTCTGAAGGATATCTTTGCTGGATAAAGTATTCTTGGCTGTCAGTTTTTTTCTTTTAAAACTTTGAATATATCACTCCACTTTCTCCTGGCCTATAGGGTTTCTGCTGAGAAATTCACTGATAGTCTAATGGATATTCCTTTGGAGGTTACAATAATTTTTTCTCTTGCTGCTTTTAGGTTTCTACTTGTCTTTGATTTTTGACAGTTTCTTTATAATGTGTCCTGGAGAAAGTCTTTTTGCATTGAGATAATGGAGTAATCTATTCACTTTGTGAACTTGTATGTCTAAGTCTCTCCCCAGGCTTGGGAAATTCTCAGCTATTTTTTTCTTTAAATAGACTTTCTGCCCCTTTCTCCCCTCTTCTCCAAATGGAACTTCAATTATTCTAATATTTGTACATTTAGTGATGTCCCATAGATTACGCAGGCTTTCTTCTCTCTTTTTCATTCTGAGAACCATACAACACTATTTAGAGCTAAAAAATTAGAAAGCATAGAAACAGCTCTATTGAATGTAATTTAAAACTCCAAACCCATTCTAATTTAAATTCCTTCTATCCTCTAACCTATGTGGAGTAGGGGGCCAAAATTAGCTTATCTTCTTTCCTGGCTCCATCTCCCCAATTTGCTAGTCACTGTTTCTAATATCTGGAGGGTAGGAGGGTAGGTATTGGGCAAGTGGGGTACAGTTTTTGTGGCAGGTACAGTTGTAATCCACCGCAGGGCCCTCTAGGTGGCAGTAGTCAATTGCTGATTCTATGAGGTATCTCTGTGGGTTCCTCATGAATACCATGGTTGGCTGGTCTGTCTTTTTTCTGTCTGGCTCCTGGATTTCTGGGATCCACCCTCTGTATCTGCTCCTCAGGCAGCATGCCTGGTTAAGATTATTTCCACAGGGTCCTTATCAAGCCTCAAAAACATGCACCTTTACCCTGGCATGGGAGGAAGGACAGCCCAGTCTCAAAGTAGTCACATGTGTGTTCAGCCACCAGATGGGGCAGTTCCAGCCACAGCATCTCACTTAGAATAGTCCTCGGTAAGACCCTCATGTTCCTAGACACATGCATAAAGCTCTCCAAGTAGCCCCCAGGAGAAACCTCTCCTTGACTTGAGAAGAGGAGGTACTATCATATTCTGTACCTTTTTTTTTTTTTTTTTGCAGTACACAGGCCTCTCACTGTCGTGGCCTCTCCCGTTGCGGAGCACAGGCTCCGGGCGTGCAGGCCTCAGCGGCCATGGCTCACGGGTCCAGCCGCTCCACGGCATGTGGGATCTTCCCGGACCAGGGCACGAACCCGTGTCCCCTGCATCGGCAGGCGGACTCCCAACCACTGCGCCACCAGGGAAGCCCCTATTCTGTTCCTTTTTTTAATAGTAGTAGTAGTAGCAGCAGCAGCAGCAGCAATCATACTGGGCAGTTTGTCAGGTCCAAGTTCAAGGACAGGTGAAAAGACAGCTTGACCTCTATTCAAGGTTTCTTTCTTTTTTGTTATTAAAGGTTTCTTTTACTTCTGTTTACTCCCAAAGCAGTAAATACACTGCCGTTGATGAAAATAAAATAAGGTCAGTGGATACATCTCCCCATGCTTTAAGTACATTCCACAGAAGCCCATCCAAAGTTCATTGGAAGTGGCAGCCTACCAATTTTCCAGGTCAGAGAAGGATATGGACTTCAAACCAGCTACATTAACACCCAGAAACAACTTAGAACACCAACAGAAGGCAATAACTCTGCTGTGCAGGCAGCCATATTCTCCAGGCTCTGAAATTCTTGCTGTACCAGTGCTGGGCAAACTCCTCTTCTCTGAGCAAGCTCTGCAGTGCCTAGAAGTTTCCATTTGTGTCTATTTAGGGGATTTCTACCTTAGAGGAACACATTCTTCTCCTTCCCCTTCAGAAGAGAGTAGTAAGGTGAGTGAAATGCAAAGTATTCTGTCACCTCCTCTCCAAAGAAATCTCTTTCTCTTCAGCTGTTACCGAGTCCAAGCTCTCTCTGCTTGCCGCACAACAGGCCAATAAATCAGGAGACGAGGTGTTGAGGCAAAAAATAGTGCCTTTATCGGGGAAGCCAGGCATCCAAGAAGATGGCAGACTAGCATCCTAGAGTACCATCTTATAGGGGTCTGGATGCTAGTTTCTTTTATAGGACAGAGAGGGGGAGGAGGTGAGGAAGTAAAGTACAAAAGCCATAAGTCTTGCAAAACATCTCCTGGTTAGGCCAGCCTCAGGGAGGGCATGTGTTAACTTCTTCTTTCTTGCAGCCATTCACAGGTGGGCAGGGTCAGAATGTTTCCCTGTGAGCTGAACAAAGGCACTTTAGTATAACATTTAGGCAGAGGGGCAGGGTTCCCCGAGGGAGGCCATTATGTATGCCAATAGCTATAGACAACATTGTTTTAGTGATTATAGTAATAAAAAGCAACAGAGAGCAAAGTTTAAAGTAAAAGTAACAGATCCAACATGGAGTCAGATTTTGTTCTTCCTTGTTATACAACCTCAGCTTTGTACGTAGGCTGGAGGTGAGTAAACAACTAAAACTGGCAGAACTAGTTTAGGACCATACACTTAGAATGTTCTACATGAATGGTCTGGTACCTATCTTTAAAATGAGAGGCACATACCATTTTGTTGTCAGCTTTGGGGGCCTCCAATAGAGCATCTTGTTATTTGTCTACCACAGCCTATTATTTGTCTACATTATCCTGACTTACATTATTACTGATGGTGTATTCGTGATTTCCTTCAGGCAGAGACTGTATCACCCATTCTTACCTTCTCTGCAGTGCCTAGGAATGGTGTCTCACTCACTGAAGACAGCTCATAAATGCTTGAGAGATTGAATTTAATTTTAAGGAATTAAAAAATTTCTCCCGTCCTCCTTTCTACCTATGCACATACTAATCACATTTCAGTACAGGAACAAGACTACTTTTTCCATGAAGTAGTTCAGTTCCATTTCAGTCCCATTAATTTCTCCTTGTCTCTGGACTCCTCTAAAACTTTGTTAATATGATGTTTGATATCACCATTCAAATTTTTGTTTATCTTACTTCTTCAGTGAGACCCTGAGCTCCTCAAGGATATGGATCATCTGACATTTCTTTAGAGAAGGTCTTAACTAACATTTAACAAATATTCAAATAAATACCATGTTAAATCAGATAAATATCATCTTCCCTACATATATTTGAGAAGAGACCACTCCTTTTTTTGCTTGTGTTTTACATTGCACTGATCTAATGAAATTCAGACAAGTATCATCAGAGAATGTTAGAGCAAGAGGGACTTCAGAGAGTCCCAGTTCTGCACAGTGTACCCTGTTGTAATGTAACAGTACATTACAGAAGCTGCCTTCCTTCACCCTCTGCTGACCATTCTAGTAACTGCACCTTCTTGAATCTCATTTCAGACTGACCATCATTTCTCTAAGTTCCTGAAATTGTCTAAAGCCCGTTTTTAATTCTACTATATATAATACCACTTGTTTATACTCCAGAAAAATTGAAATTCTATTACTCATAGGGAATGTTCATTTAGTCACTTTGGTTCTGGAGCCAGGTTGCCTGTGTTCATAAGTCAGTTCTTCCACTTCATTGCTTAGATTTAACATCCTAACATCTCTGGTCCCAGCTTCCTGATCTAAAAAAATGAGAAGAGAACATCCCTGGTGGCACGGTGGTTAAGAATCCACCTGCCAGTGCAGGGGACATGGGTTCAAGCCCTGGTCCAGGAAGATCTCACATCATGGAGCAACTAAGCCAGTGCGCCACAACTACTGAGCCTGCGCTCTAGAGCCCACGAGCCAAAACTACTGAAGCCCTCGTGCCTAGAGCCCGTACTCTGCAACAAGAGAAGCCACTGCAATGAGAAGCCTGTGCACCGCAACAAAGAGTAGCCCCCGCTCACTGCAACTAGAGAAAGCCCACACGCAGCAATGAAGACTCAACGCAGCCAAAAATTAAATAAGTAAATAAATAAATAAATGAGAAGAAGAAGAATAATGACCATGCAAGATTGTTGTGAGGCTAAGTGAATTAATGCCAGCAAAATACTTAGAACACTACCTGGGAAAAAACAAGTTCTCATTATTCTTATTGTTTTGTAGTGGCGGTAGTTGTGTTTAATAACTTTCATGCCAAAGACAAAAGTTTCTTATTTGTTTATTCTAGTACACTAAGTTCCTAAAAAAGACACACACACTTCTCTATCTTTAAATCCCTAGCACTGTGCTTGGCACTTAGTAATCACTCAGCAAATGTTTGTTAAATGCAATGTATAAATAATATGAATATTAAGAATACAGGCTTTGTGAGGCAGGAGGTAGATGAGTCCCCCCTCAGAGTAAGCAACTGGAGATTCGTTCCCTGTGGACCGATATTCCAAGACAAGAATAGCAGGACAATTGAGAGAGGAGGCTGGGTCCTGGCCAGATAGAAGATAAGAGACCACATATTAGTCATTCTCAAAGTCAAGGAGACCTTCCCAACTAACAGCTCCTTGGAGGTCAAAAAGGGAGGGGGCGCCACCCCATAGTAAGTGATGCCAACTACCCTTAGGCCTCTTCGGTGGAATCCATCTTGGCTGGGAGATGCATGTGCACACACAGGAGGATCCTGAGATAAACCAAATACAGACTCTGAACCAGGCAAATCAAAATGACTGGCCAAAGGAAACCTGGAAGAAATGCCTCATATAAGTGATTTAAACTACCATGAGGGCACGACTCTCTATCTGAGTTCCCCTGAGTGTCTAGCCACACATACTCTACTCTTTTTTTTCTCCTAATAAACACTTCACTTGTTTCACTACTTTGTGTCTTTGTGGGAATTCTTTTCTGCAAAGCCGAAGGGCCAGGGCCTTGTCACTGACCACTGGTCTGGTGGCTAGGATTTGGTGCTCTCACTGCCACGACCCAACCTCAGTCTCCGGCCAGGAACCGAAATCCTGCTTCTAGCTGCTGCAGGCCGAGGCCACTCAAGATCATTTGGACTCAAACTACTTGAGTTCAAATTCTAGCTCTGCCAGTTGAGACTGAACTTTCTGTACTATTATCACATACACAAAATGATGGTGATTACAGCTCCTTCTTCATAAGACGGTTGCAAGAATTAAATTATTGTATTCATGGAAAACACATTAAGCTCTGACACACTGTAAATAATCCATAAATGTTAGATAATCCTATTCGTAAAGGTTTCCCAAAGTAATGTGCACAAAGAATGTCACCTGCCATTTCAGTAACCAAAGAATGTTGCAGTCATAAAGCTGTCAGGCACTGCAGCCCTCCTGGTGCACCCTGAGGAGATTCAGGATGGAAAAACACCATATTGGTCCTAGAAAGTTAATGTGCATATCAAAGGAATCATTTCAAAAAGCCCAGACTCTTTCATCTTCCCATACATAGAAAAGCACAAAAGTCATTAACCTGAGATGTCTGGGGTTTTTTTTCTGTAATTATCAGTAATCTTTTGATATTCAACTACCTGTTGTTGTTGTTTTTTAAGATGTTGGGGGGTAGGAGTTTATTTATTTATTTATTTTTGCTGTGTTGCGTCTTCGTTTCTGTGCGAGGGCTTTCTCTAGTTGTGGCAAGCGGGGGCCACTCTTCATTGCGGTGCGCGGGCCTCTCACTATTGTGGCCTCTCTTGTTGCGGAGCACAGGCTCCAGTAGCTGTGGCTCATGGGCCTAGTTGCTCCGCAGCATGTGGGATCCTCCCAGACCAGGGCTCAAACCCATGTCCCCTGCATTAGCAGGCAGATTCTCAACCACTGCACCACCAGGGAAGCCCATGTTTTTATTTATTTCTTATCTGATCTTTATGATTTCTTTCCTTCTGCTAACTTTGAGGTTTTTTTGTTCTTCTTTCTCTAATTGCTTTAGGTGTAAGGTTAGGTTGTTTATTTGAGATTTTTCTTCTTTCTTGATGTAGGATTGTATTGCTGTAAAACTCCCTCTTAGAACTGCTTTTGCTGCATCCCATAGGTTTTGGGTCATTGTGTTTTCATTGTCATTTGTTTCTAGGTACTTTTTAATTTCTTCTTTGATTTCTTCAGTGATCTCTTGGTTATTTTGTAGCGTATTGTTTAGCCTCCATGTGTTTGTATTTTTTACAGTTTTTTTTTTTCCTGTAATTGACATCTAGTATTATAGTGTTGTGGTCAGAAAAGATGCTTGATACAATTTCAGTTTTCTTAAATTTACCAAGGCTTGATTTGTGACCCAAGATATGGTCTATCCTGGAGAATGTTCCATGAGCACTTGAGAGTAAGTGTATTCTGTTGGTTTTGGATGGAATGTCCTATAAATATCAATTAGCAGGCAGATTTTCAACCACTGCACCACCAGGGAAGCCCACCTGTTGTTTTTTTTGTTTTTTGTGCAAAAACTCCTGTATATCCGGGCTCTTCCTTTACCTCTTCGAAACAGTTCCTCAGAGCTGTGAGGCTGTTTCCGGGCTATAATCCTCAGTAATGCCCTGAATAAAACATAATCCTCAATGTTAGGTTGTGCTTTCTTTTTTTAGTCGACAGTTTTGTTCATAAAGTAATATAAGCAGACACATAAGAGCATTTGACAGACCTGAGTTTGAATTCTGATTCATTAGAAATATGGTCTTGAACACATTACTTAGCTTCTAAGCCCTATGTCCTGATCTAGAATTCAGATATTACCTCCTTTCCTAGGTTGGTTGTAAGGATTAAATGAAATGGAGTGGGTAAAATGACTTACACTGTGCCTGAGGCATTGTAATCATATAATAAATGGCTTGCTTTATTTTGCTGATATAATTCTTGTTTCTATTATTAATATCTTTGACACTAAGGAATTTAAAATCTAGATAAGAAACTAAGAAATATGTATATATAAATAACTATATGCAAAGTAAATGTAGTAGAAATTAAAAGTTAACAAATGTGAAAGCAAGCAGGGGCCTCCAGAGCCCTCCTGGGTACAAAAGCCCTTCCTTGTCCCCTGTTTCTTATTTGTAGAAAAAGTCTTCAACCTCCTAGACCTTTCCTGAATTCCAAAAGGCAGATTCAAATAATTACTAATCAAGGAAGGGAGGGGATGCAGAAACAAAGAAAAAGCAGTCAAGAAAGGATAGTGCAGCAGTAAAGCAGAGTCCTAGTTACTCCTCAAGGGAGATACACAACAATGTATCTTTGAGTTCTTCTATAGGAACTAAGGCCCCACACAGGTGGAAGCTGGTAACTTCAGGCTGAGCACAAGATTCCTGGAAGACCACCTTGTTATCTCACCACCAACCAACCATCTGGGAGTTCAAGTCTTCTGAGCATGAGTTGTATTGCACTCCTTGCTGGGTCCTTCAATAACACCGTACTTTCCTTCACCACAACCCAGTGTCAGTAAGCTGGCTTTTCTGATTGGCAGGCGAGCAGACCGAAGTTTGGTTTGGTAACAAATGCTTTGATGATTTGAGTAGAAGAGATCAATGTGGGCTACAGCAACAACACTTCCTGAAAGAGATTGTAGGGGAGCAGAATTTGCCACCCTAAAATATGTCTCTTTGGCATATTAATTGTTTTAAGCTGGTTATTTTCTGAGTAACAGCAGACAGGGGAAGGAACCTGAAAACCAAGTAGGAGTTGCCTTTTTGTAAGAAACATGTACATTTGTAAAAGAAATCTCCATTTGTAAGGGTATCTGCCTCCCAGTACCTGTAAGAGGAGGATGACCAAATCTCTAGAAACTTGTATCAATGGAGAAGGCAAGAATGTAACTCTGCATAACAATCATCCTTGTTTACTGTGCTTTCCCTGGTAATCTCCCATAACTGACTCTCCCCTCACTCAGCATCCTCTTTTGTCTTGTGCTGAGGATGGTATTTAAGGTGAGGACATCAGCCATTTTGGAGAGTGCATTAGTTTTCTGGGTCTCTCTCATGTATACTTTTTTTTTTTTTTTTTTTTTTGCGGTACGCGGGCCTCTCCCGTTGCGAAGCACAGGCTCTGGACGTGCAGGCTCAGCGGCCATGGCTCACGGGCCCAGCTGCTCCGCGGCATGTGGGATCTTCCCAGACCGGGGCACGAACCCGTGTCCCCTGCATCGGCAGGCAGACTCTCAACCACTGCGCCACCAGGGAAGCCCCTCATGTATACTTTTTTTAAATTTTTTTATTTATTTATTTTTGGCTGAGTTGGGTCTTCATTGCTGCATGCGGGCTTTCTCTAGTTGTGGCGAGAGGGAGCTACTCTTCATTGCAGTGCATGAGCTTCTCATTGCGGTAGCTTCTCTTGTTGTGGAGCACAGGCTCTAGGCATGTGAGCTTCAGTAGTTGTGGCACGTGGGCTCAGTAGTTGTGGCACATGGGCTCTAGAGCGCAGGCTCAGTAGTTGTGGTGCATGGGCTTAGTAGCTCTTTGGCATGTGGGATCTTCCCAGACCAGGGCTCAAACCTGTGTTGAGGTTTGAGCATTGGCAGGTGGATTCTTAACCACTGTGCCACCAGGGAAGTCATCATGTATACATGTTATTAAGCTTCATTTGATTTTCTCCTGTTAATCTGCCTCATGTGAATTTGGTTCCTAGACTAGTCAGAAGAACCTAAAAGCATAGAGGAAAATTTCTTCCTCCCTAAGAAAATAAAATTTCCATAAGGAAAAAAATAGGAAATAGGTGGATACTCCAGGCAAAAAGAATTACCACACAAGGAAAGGTGAACAAAAGCACAAGAGCAGTAAACACAAGGCTTATTAAAGCAGTAGAGAGAGGCACAATTGGTCGTGTCACCCGAAAACTGGGTTTGCCTCTTGGTGGGTGTTGAGCCAAAGACACAACCTAGCCAAAGATCAGGAGAAGGAAGGATTTATTACTTGTGAAACCTAGCAGGACCCTGTGGGGCTCCTGGGCACAGAAGTCTTTCTGTGTGTCCCCCATTTCTTGTTTGTAGGGAATAGAGCCCAGCCTCCATGACCTTCCTTGAGTTCCAAAGGGCAGATTCGAACAGTTGCTAATTGGAGAAGGGAGGGGATACAAAGACAAGGGAGGAGCAGTCAAGAAACAATAGTGCAGGCTTCCCTGGTGGCACAGTGGTTAAGAATCCACCTGCCAATGCAGGGGACATGGGTTCGAGCCCTGGTCTGGGAAGATCCCACGTGCCACGGAGCAACTAAGCCTGTGCACCACAACTACTGAGCCTGCACTCTAGAGCCCATGAGCCACAGCTACTGAGCCTGCGTGCCACAACTACTGAGCATGTGAGCCTAGAGCCTGTGCTCCGCAACAAGAGAAGTCACTGCAATGAGAAGCCTGGGCACCACAATGAAGAGTAGCCCCTGCTCGCTGCAACTAGAGAAAGACTGCACGCAGCAACGAAGACCCAACGTAGCCAAAAATAAAAAAACAAATAAATTAATTTTTTTTTAATTAAGAAGAAAAAGAGAAACAATAGTGCAGCCTTGGGGCAGGGTCCTGGTTCTGATCTAGGGTGGCCTTGGCCTGCAGTGGCTTGAAGCAGGATTTCAGTTCCCAGCTAGAGATTGAGGTTGGGTCATGGCAGTGAGAGCACCAAATCCTAGCCACTAGACCAGTGGTCAGTGACAAGGCTCTGGCCCTTCAGCTTTGCAGAAAAGAATTCCCACAAAGACAGAAAGTAGTGAAACAAGTTAAGTGTTTATTAGGAGGCAAAAGAGTACAGTATGTGTGGCTAGACACACAGGTGAACTCAGAGACAGAGTTACTCCCTCATAGTAGTTTAAATCACTTATATGGGGCATTTCTTCCAGGTTTCCTTTGGCCAGTCATTTTGATTTGACTGGTTCAGAGTCTGTATTTGGTATATCTCAGGATCCTCCCGTGTGTGTGCATATATCTCAGCCAAGATGGATTCCACCAAAGAGTCCTATGGGTAGCTTGGCATCACTCCCCTTTTGACTTCCAAGGAGCTTTCTAGTTGGGAAGGTCTCCTTGACTTTGAGAATGAGAAATATGTGGTCTCTTATACTCTATCTGGGCAGGGCCCAGCCTCCTCTCTCAATTGTCCTGCTATTCTCATCTTGGAGTATCTGTCCACAGGGAATGAATTTCTAATTGCTAGTGGGGGCCCATCTACCTCCTGCTTTAGTTCCACCTGAAGGGATACACATAACTATATCTTTAAGCTCTTCTGCAGAACTAAAACCCACACCAAATGGAAGATGTTAGCGTTCTTCATTCCAGAGAAGGTCACAGTTTGATAACCTCGAGAAACTCATGAGGAGACCACTTGAGGCAAGATTAAAGGAACCAGAGAAGCTCATTAGGAGACCACCTGAAGCCAGATTAAAGGAATGCAGGTGCTGCACACACCCTGATCCTTATCAGCAACTCTGCCCTTGAACCATTGCTATAAAACCCCTCACCAAATCCTCCCTGGTTGGGACACACAGTTTTGAGAGTCATGAGCCTGCTGTGTCCCGCTTTGCCCAACAAAGAAATAAAGCTATTCTTTTTCTACTTTACCCAAAACTCTGTCTCTGAGATTCAATTCAGCACTGGTGCACACTGCCCGAGTTGTCAGCATCACTTGCAACAAGTAAGGAGAACACCAGGGATAGTTCCCAAAGCCGTGTCTCCAGGAACAGCAAAACTGGGGAAGTTTTAAGCTAAGGGTGCATGTGAAGGAGCTTAAGCAAAGGAGAATTCAGCATAAAATTGGGGCAAATGTTGGCAGGCTCTAGTGAACTGAAGTCACGAGGGTGAGCCAAGGTCAACATCATCTTTTCTTAGTCACTAGTTAGTCTGGTGGTTGAGTGCTCAAGGGGGTTTGGATTCTGCAAAATCCAAAATCCAGTTTTTGCTACATTGTGTACGATGTTATTGCTGTATGATAGTGTGTGGACCAAGCACATGTATAATTTCTAGTGTTATACATGATGCCGAATCTGGCCTCTGTACCCCAACATGGAATTAAATCTCAAAGACAGAGTTTTGGGTGAAGTATAAAAGAACAGCTTTATTGCTTTGCCAGGCAAAGGGGCCACAGAGGGCTAATGCCCTCAAAACTGTATGTCCTAACCCAGGGAAACCTGTAAGGAGTCTTATAGTCTGGAGGGGGGGGGGGGCGGGTGTTGCTGATAGGGATCAGTGTGTGTGCAGGGCCTGCATTCCTTCAATCTAGAGATCTTCTGGTGTCAGGTGGTCCCATGATCTGTGGTTCTTGAGGTTATTGAACTGTGACCTTCTTTCTGGATCACCTTCCATTTGGTGGGAGTTTTAGTTCTGCAGAAGAGCTCAAAGATATTATGTATAACTCTCAAGGAGGAACCAGGACCCTGCCCCAAGGCCGCACTATTGCTTCTTGACTGTTCCTCCCTTGTTTCCACATCCCCTCCCTTCCCTGACTAGTAACTGTTTGAACCTGCCCTTTGGAACTCAGGGAAGGGGACACAGAAAAGCTCTTGTGCCCAGGAGCCCCATAGGGTTCTGCTCGGTTTCATATATAAATATATCACCAATTGTGATGGTTAATTTTATGTATCAACTTGACTGGGCCATGGATCAAACATTTGGTGAAATATTATTCTGGTTATGTCTGTGAGGGTTTCTAGATAAGATTAACATTTGAATTGGTAAATTAAGTAAAACAGATTGCCCTCCTGAATGTGGGCTTTATCCAACCCACTAAAGACCTGACTAGATCATAAAGGTTGAATAAAATTCCTTCTACCTGACTGTTTAAGCTGGGACATTGGCCTCAGACTTAGATTGGAATTTACACCATCAACTCTTCTGGTTCTCAGGGCTTTCAACTCGGTCTGGAACTATACCATCAGCTCTCCTGGGTCTCCAGCTTGCAAACTGCAGATCTTGGTACTTAACAGCCTCCATAATCAAATGAGCCAATTCCTTATACAATTCCTTAGAGTGAATCAGTCTCTCTCCCTCTCTCCATATTTATGATATATATATAATATATATATATAAATATATATAGACTACCCATTTAGTCAGTATCAATGGATTGATTTGGTTCAATAAGTTTTTTCTAGGTGTCAACATAACACCATAATGTGTCTATCTGATTATATTATGCATACAGCACAAGTTATAGTGATACCTAAATAAATCATAATTGGTAAATAAATTGAAATACTTATAATTTTGAAATTATACTGTAATTATGTTACTTTATAATTTAAAAACATAAGAATGGACACATTTTAAATTTTGTTTGAAGGCATAATACAATGTAGAATCAAATAGAGATAAAGAAACTAGTAATATTACTGGAATGGTAAAGAAAAAACAGACTGGAAGAAGGTATATTGCAAATATCACCATAACTGGTAATTGAAATTTGCTGCAGCAGAGCAAAATTTAAAAGCTGTTCTTTGTGTAAGAAAATCTATAAACAATAAAGTAGACCATTTTAGGGCATAATTTCAGTAATTATATAAAGAATTTGGAAAAAAAATTTCCTCTCAAGAAAAAAAAAATCTATGAAATCAACCACTTAGAATCAAGTGTCCAACAAATATGGTTTTAAAGATTTATAACAGGATCTGAGCTTATAACTTTGGCTGGTCATAAATTAGCTTGGATTTTTGCTCATACACAAGTAAAATTATGTGGAGAGATGATAAAATAATAATTATTTTAGTCATGGAAACTGGGAATTTTTGAGAAAAAGACTAAAAATGAAATGTCAGAAAAAGTAAAAGATCTACAATTAAGCCACCAAACAATTGTTTCCAGAATGCAAGACCTTTCAAACAGTATCAAATACCATGGATTCAAATGTTTAAAAATTGCAAACACTTTTCCTTGGCTTTAGATTAGATATGCAATATGAGACAGTTACAAATGGAAATCCACATGCAAAAGAATGAAGTTGGACTATTTCACACTGTACACAAAAATTAACTCAAAATGGGTCATAGACCTAAATGTAAGAAGTGAAACTATAAAACTCTTAGAAGAAAACATTAAACTTTCATGACCTTGGGTTAGGCAAAACCTTCTTAGATATAACAAAAACACAAGTGACAAAAGAAAAACAGAGAAGTTGGACTTCACCAAAATTAAAAACATTTTTATTCAGAAGACACCCATCTGGGCTTCCCTGGTGGTGCAGTGGTTGAGAGTCTGCCTGCCGATGCAGGGTACATGGGTTCGTGCCCCGGTCCGGGAGGATCTCACATGCTGCGGCTGGGCCCATGAGCCATGGCCGCTGAGCCTGCACATCTGGAGCCTGTGCTCTGCTGCGGGAGAGGCCACAACAGTGAGAGGCCCGCGTAACGCAAAAAAAAAAAAAGACACCCATCCAAAAAGAGAAAAACTAGCCCACAGAATGGGAGAAAATATTTGTAAATAATATATCTAACGTGGGATTTATATATAAATTCTTTCAAATCAATAATAAAAAGATAACCAAATTTTAAACTGAGCAAAGGATTTGAGTTGCCATTTCTCCAAAGAAGATATACAAATGATCAGTAAGCACATGAACAGGTGCTGGATAACCTTAGACACCAGGGAAATGCAAATCAAAACCACAGTGAAATGCCATTTCACATCCCCTAGAATGGCTGTAATCAAAAGGACAGATAATAAATGTTGAGGATGATATAAAGAAATTGGAACCTTCATACGTTGCTGGTGGAAATGTAAAATGATGCAGCTTCTTTGGACAACAGTTTGACAGCTCCTCAGATGCTAAACATAGAGTTACCATATGATCCAACAATTCCACTCCTAGTTATATACCCAAGAGAAATAAACACATACATCCACATGTACATAAATGTGTACCTAAATGTTCATAGCAGCATTATTCCTAATAGCCAAAAAAGTCGAAAAAACCGAAATGTCCATCAACTGATGAATGCATAAGTAAAATGTGATATACAACCACACAATGGAATATTATTCAGCCGTAAAGAACAATGAAGTACTGACACATGCAACGTGGGTAAACCTTGAAATCATGATGCTAAGTGAAAGAAACCAGTCACAAAAGACCACGTATTCCCTGATTCCATTCATATGAAATCTCTAGATTAGGGAAATCTTTGGAAACAGAAAGTAAATGGGAGAAGGTAGAAATGTGGAATGACTGCTAATGGGTATGGGGCTTCTTTTGGGGATGTTGAAATGCTTTAACATTAGGTGGTTGTGACCGTCACATAATCCTGTGAGTATACTAGAAAACCATTACATTGTGCACTTTAAAAGTGTGAATTTTAACGTGTATGAATTATATCTCAGTGAAGCCACAAAGAAAAAAAAAGAAAGAGAGAGAAGGGTAGGGGAAGAAAGGGAACGGAAGAGAGAAAGGTAGTGTCGAAAAGAGGAGAGGAAAGAAGATGAAAAAATGAGAAAAGCAAGAGCTGCTGTTGTGGGTTTTCTCCTCAATAAGAAATGAAGAATAAAGGAAGGGATAGAGAGAGATTTGGTTGTGGTTTGGGAATGGAAGATAATAAATCAATAGAACAAAGAGAAAGGGATTTAATAGACCACAACCATGGATTATAAATTGAATGTCTACAGTTTTTCTGGAGGGATAGTAAAAGATTACAATTCCTTTTATTTAATATTTTTATACTATGTGTATACAGCTCTGTAGAGACTGGGCCATGTAGGGCCTAACCCTTTATTAACATTATATTATAAAAGAGGTTTGTACAAAGAACACTCAAGAGAAATTACTTGATTTGACAGATAGCTTCAGGAATTTCACCAAAGGTGACATTTGAGCTGCCTCTCATAGGACAAATAAAAATCAGATGGAGATCCAAGAGGCAGGGTATTATGTGCTGAGGGATCAGTTCATGTGAAAAAGCATAGCATAGCACAGAAATATGAGGGAAATGAGGTAGAGAAATTGCATGGGGCAAGGAAGTAAAAGTTCTTTTCTATTATGCAATGAAGTTTTAACTTTATCCTATAAATAATAAGCCAGGGAATGTGTTAAAATGAGATATAATCAGATTTTCATTTTAGAAAGGTAAACAAGGCCTTTATGATGAGGTACATTCCCTCTATACACAGTTTGTTGAGAGATTTTATCATGAAAAGATGTCGAATTTAGTCAAATGCGTTTTCTGCACCGATTGCAATAATCACATGATTTTTATCTTTCATTTTGCTA
Organism: Phocoena sinus; assembly: GCF_008692025.1. NCBI lineage: Eukaryota > Metazoa > Chordata > Mammalia > Artiodactyla > Phocoenidae > Phocoena > Phocoena sinus. Next base: position 66,442,056 of record NC_045763.1, read on the forward strand.
TGTGGTATATTACAATGATTGGTTTACAGATGGTGAACCATTCATACATATCAGGGATAAATCCTGCTCGATCGCAGTACATGAGCCTTTTAGCATACTGTTGAATTCAGTTTGCTAAAATTTTGTTGAGGATTTTTGCACCTATGTTAATCAGGGATATTGGCCTGTAATTTTCTCTTCTTGCAGACTCCTTGCCTGGTTTTGGTATCAAGGTAATGCTAGATTTGTAAAATGATCATGGAAGTGTCCCCTCCTCTTTATCTTTTGGGAGAGTTTGAGAAAAATAGGTATTAATTCTCTTTTAAATGTTTTTAGCATTCACCAGTGAAGCCATCTGGTCTTGGAATTTTGTTAGGAGGCTTTTGATACTGATGCAGTCTCCTTACAAGTAATTGGTCTGTTCAGATTTTCTATGTCTTCATGATTCAGTCTTGGCAGGTTGCATGTTTCTAGAAATGTATCCATTTCTTCTAGGTTGTCCAAATTATTGGCATATAATTGTTCACAGTTATTTCTTATGATCCCATGAATTTCTGTGGTATCATTTGTGATATCTCCTCTTCTTTCATTTATAATTTTATTTGAGTCCTCTTTCTCAGTTTTAAAAATTGTCTTTTTAGTATATATTTCATTTATTTTCACTCTGGTCTTGGTTTTTTTCTTCCCTTTTCTGACTTCAGGTTTAGGTTTTTCATTTTCTTTCCCTTGAGGTGTAAAGTCAGGTTGAGATCTTCATTTTTTCTTTTTTTTTTTTTTTTTTTTTTTTTTGCGGTACGTGGGCCTCTCACTGTTGCAGCCTCTCCTGTTGCTGAGCACAGGCTCCGGATGCACAGGCTCAGCAGCCATGGCTCACGGGCCCAGCCGCTCCGCGGCATGTGGGATCTTCCTGGACTGGGGCACAAACCCACGTCCCCTGCATCGGCAGGCGGACTCTCAACCACTGCGCCACCAGGGAAGCCCCTTCATTTTTTCTTAATGTAGGTATCTATTGCTCTGAACTTCCCTCTTACAACTGCTTATGTTGCATTCCATAAGCTTTGGTATGTTGTGTTTCCATTGTCATTTATATCAAGATATTTTTTTCTCTTTTGATTTCTTCTTTGACCCATTGGTTGTTCAGTAGCATGTTATTTAATATCCACATATTTGTGAATTTTCCAGCTTTCTTCTTGTGATTAATTTCTAGTTTTATACCATTGTAATAGTCAGAAAAGATGCTTGATATTTTAATCTTCTTAAATTTATCAAAACTTTTGTGGCCCAGTATGTGATCAACCCTGGAGAATGTTCCATGTGCACTTGAAAAGAATGTATATTCTTGCTGTTGTATGCAATGTTCTGTAAAAGTCTATTAAGTCTGTTAATTCCATCTGATCTAACATGCAGTTTAAGTTGAATACTTTCTTATTGATTTTCTGCCTAGATGATCTATCCATTGTTGAAAGTGAGTATTGAATTATCCAGCTATTATTATATTGCTGTCTATTTCTCCATTCAGAAGTTTTATTTGCTTTATATTTTTGGGTGCTCCTATGTCGTACGCATAAATATTTACAAATGATATATCCTCTTGATGAATTGACTACTTTATCATTATATAATGACCTTATTTGTCTCATTACAGTCTTTGGTTTAAAATTATGTTGTCTGATATAAGTATAGCTATCCCTGCTTTCTTTTGGTTCTATTTGCATAGAATATCTTATTCCATCCCTTCACTTTCAATGTACATGTGTCCTTAAAGCTGAAGTGAACCCCTTGTAGGCAGCATATAGTGTGGTCTTATTTTTAGCATCTTTATGGGAGTATAATTGCTTTACAGTGTTGTGTTAGCTTCCGATGTACAACAACGTGAATCAGCTATATGTATACATATATCCCCATATCCCCTCCCTCTTGCATCTCCCTCCCAACCTCCGTATCCACCCTTCTAGGTGGTCACAAAGCACAGAGCTGATCTCCCTGTGCTATGCGACTGCTTCCCACTAGCTATCTATTTTACATTTGGTAGTGTATATACGTCAATGCCACTCTCTCACTTTGTCTCAGCTTACCCTTCCCCCTCCCCATGTCCTCAAGTCCATTCTCTACGTCTGGGTCTTTATTCCTGTCCTGCCCCTAGGTTCTTCAGAACCTTTTTTTTTTTTAGATTCCATATATATGTGCTAGCATACGGTATTTGCTTTTCTCTGTCTGACTTACTTCACTCTGTATGACAGAGTCTAGGTCCATCCACCTCACTACAAATAACTCAGTTTCGCTTCTCTTTATGGCTGAGTAATAATCCATTGTATATATGTGCCACATCTTCTTTATCCATTCATCTGTTGATGGACACTTACGTTGTCCATGTCCTGGCTATTGTAAATAGTGCTGCAATGAACATTGCAGTACATGACTCTTTTTGAATTATGGTTTTCTCAGGGTATATGCCCAGTAGGGGGACTGCTGGGTCATTTAGTAGTTTTATTTTTATTTTTATAAGGAACCCCCATACTGTTCTCCATAGTGGCTATATCAATTTACATTCCCAACAGTGTAGGAGGGTTCCCTTTTCTACACACCCTCTCCAGCAGTTATTGTTTGTAGATTTTTTGATGATGGCCATTCTGACTGGTGTGAGGTGATACCTCATTGCAGTTTTGATTTGCATTTCTCTAATGATTAGTGATGTTGAGCATTTTTCATGTGTTTGTTGGCAATCTGTATATCTTCTCTGGAGAAATGTCTATTTAGGTCTTCTGCCCATTTTTGAATTGGGTTGCTTTTTTGATTTTGAGCTGCATGAGCTGCTTGTATATTTTGGAGATTAATCCTTTGTCAGTTGCTTCATTTGCAAATATTTTCTCCCATTCTGAGGGCTGTCTTTTCGTCGTTTATGGTTCTTTCATTTATGATTTTATTTAGTTGAGTCCTGTTTTTTTCTTGGTAAGTCTAGCTAAAGATTTGCCAATCTTGTTTATCTTTTCAGAGAACCAGTTTTGAGTTTTCCAGACCTCTTCTGTTGTCTTTTTAGTCTTCATTTCACTTATTTCTCCACTCATTTTTGTTATTTCCTTCTTTCTACTAATTTTGGGCTTCATTTGTTCTTTTTCCAGCTCCTTGAGGTGTAAATTTAGGTTTCATAAAATCATTTTCTATGAATCATTTTTCATAATAATGTAATGTAGTATTCCTGGCTCTATTACTAATGCTAGAGAAGACAGAACTAGAGTACTATTTGAAAAAGGAGTGGAAGAAAAAAAAATCAGGTACCAAAAAGGTTAATGTTGTTTTGTACCAAATTTATCCGCTTATAATTACAATTCTATCATCATTTTTTCCCCTATTTAACTGAGAGAAAAATATGGATGCTACCAAGAGTTTTGAACTTGACTCAAAGTTACTTTATCTCAAACTATGGTCATGATTCTTAGTAACCTCAATATCCACAGAAATGATCCTTCCATTAACCTGGCCTCTCAGTCTTTGTCTTCCTTCCCCACAATAATATTGTCTTCCACTCTGCTTCAAGTGCTTATTCCCATGATGATGCTCTAGAGCTTGTCTTTATTTTCCTACATTCTTCCACCTGACTACTACTCTCTTTTTGGCTCATTCTTTCCAATATTCTAGTTCCATTAATTTTTCAAACTCACTAGATATGCCAACGCATTAGAACTAGTACCTCTGCAGGGTCCCTCATACCTTCACAATCTCACTCCCAGGAAGTTTGAGAAAAAAGAAAACAGTCTATGTTCTTCCCTGGTGGTGCAGTGGTTAAGACTCCACGCTCCCAACACAGGGGGCCTGGGTTCGATCCCTGGTCAGGGAACTAGATCCCACATGCATGTCACAACTAAGAGTCTGCATGCCACAACTAAGGAGCCTGCCTGCCGCAACTAAGAAAAAAAAATAAACAAATATTAAAAAAGAAAGAAAGAAAGAAAATATTCTATACTTGTAAGAGATAGGGTAGGGGATTCCTAGAGAAAGAGAACCAGGCATGGCTTTCTTGACATAGAGAAGCCATTTTTGGCCTAAGCCATTTTGTGACCTAAGCCTGATTACAATACTTATCCTTGAACAGATCTCAGTAATTAATGATCTTAAGGGAACAAAAGAATGCAGAAGCAAATGACTTATTGGGCAAAAGAAGTAACCCTAGCAAAGACAATATATCAGTTGCAAAGACTCCCATTTCTGTTTCAGTGGTAAAGATTAGCCTGAAGAGCTCAACAACAGATCAACTGGAACCTAAGGGATGATGATGTTGACCTTTTCTGACCCCTGTGACTTTAACCAACGAAAGCTTGGACTCTGTTGACCACCCAATCCCCTTCATGTATATGCATGTACTCTTAGCTTAAAAATTCCCCAATTTTGCTGTTTGGGGAGACACTGCTGTGGGAAAGATCTCTGGTGTTCCCCTACTTGCTGCAGGTAATAAATCATTCCTTCTCCTGAGCTTTGGCTTGGTTGTGTCTTTTGGCTCAACACCCACCAAAAGGCGAACTCAGTTTTGGGATAACATACTTACAAAATAATTTTTCATTCTTTCCTCAAATTTCCAATATTCCCTCACTCTCTGTTGATAATCTTACTTCCTATTTCATTGGGAAATAGAAACAATCAGCAGAAAATCTCCAACTATTCCCTCCATCACATCTACCAAAGCACCTGAACTTACATACTCTTACTTTCTTACCTGTGTGAGTATCTTTTCCTCAGAAATGTATGAAGGAACATAAAAATTTTTCCCTCAACTCCAAAGGAATCTCTGGTCTACCTTCAGCTAATTCAAGGGCCCCAGGTTAAGAACCACTAACCCAAAGAATGGCCTGTCATTTATGTCATATTCCCATGAGTTAGGGGGAGATGGCAGGGAACAAAGGAACATTGGGGAGAGATATTTGAACTGTTATACCTAAAAATGTAGTAAAAGGTTTGTGGAACAGTGCCCAGTTAATATAAAGGTATTTATTAAGAGCCGATTCTGGAACCACACAACCCAGATTGGGACTTGAACCCACGTGCTGGGACTCAAACCCAGCCAAAACCAAGAATGGGACTTGAACCCACGTGCTGGGACTCGAACCCAGCCAAAACCCAGACTGGGACTTGAACCCACAGTCTTTTAATTGAGATCACACACCTGGTCTCAGGACCTAATGAAGCTCAGGTTCTTTTTTGTGTGTGTGGTACACAGGCCTCTCACTGTTGTGGCCTCTCCCGTTGCAGAGCACAGGTTCCGGATGCACAGGCTCAGCGGCCATGGCTCATGGGCCCAGCTGCTCTGCGGCATGTGGGATCTTCCCGGACCGGGGCATGAACCCGTGTCCCCTGCATCAGCAGGCGGACTCTCAACCACTGCGCCACCAGGGAAGCCCGAAGCTCAGGTTCTTGATGTCTCATCACAGAGAGGAATTCAGTGACAGACAAAGGGATAAGCAAGAAGTGGATTTATCTAGAGAACCACACTCCACAGACAGAGTGTGGGTCATCTCAGAAGGCAAGAGTGGACCTCTGGGTATGGGGTTGTCAGTTTTTATAGGGGTGGGTAGTTTCATAGGCTAATGAGTGGGAGGAGTATTCCAGCTATTTGGGGGAAGGGGTGGGGATTTCCAGGAACTGGGCCACTGTCCACTTTTTGACTTTTATAGTTGGCCTTGGAACTCTCATGGTGCCTGTGGGTGTGTCATTTAGCTTGCTGATGTGTTATACTGAGGCTCAAGGTCTAGTGGAAGTCGATTAGTCTGTCATCTTGGACCTATTTGGTTCTAATCAGTTTATGTCATGTCCTCAGGCTATGTCATTCTTTTAAAGGTTGTGCCCTGCCTCTTCCCTCCTGTTTCAATTCCATGTCTACCAAGGGGCAAAATTTAGTAGAAAGATTGTTTAGCATAACACCACATATCACTGAAACTGAGGACTCTGATACAAAAGACTTTCCATGTCCCCCACTTCTTGTTTGTAGGAAAAAGGTTTCAGCTCCTAGCCCTTCCCTGAATTCCAAAAGGCAGATTCAAACAGTTACTAATTATAAGAGTGAGAGAATGAAGAAACAAAAGAAAGGCAGTTAAGAAACACTGCAGAGATGGAGCAGGGTCCTGGTTCCTGTTCAAGCGATATATATAGCAATCTGATACAAACTCTGAGTTCTTCTAGGGGAACTAAGTGCCCTCGCCCAGGTGGAAGATGGTAACCTCATGCTTAGCACAAGCACATGGACCCCAGACTGGCTGAAACCAAAAGGCTGATAATTGAGATTCCTGGAACACCACCCTGTTACCTCACCACCAACCAATCAGAGGAAGATCACACATAGTGCAGACCTCCCCTCAAACTTTGCCTATAAAAACTCTTCCCCAAAAACCATTGGGGAGTTCAGGCCTTTTGAGCACGAGCCACCCATTTTCCTTGCTCAGCCCTGCAATGAGCCTTTCTCTGTTCCAAACTATGATGACGTTTTGGTTTGTTTGGCCTCACTGTGTCTTGGGCACATGAACTTGGGTTCAATAACATCACCCTATAGATTGCTTCTTAATTACAAAGGGAAAAATATACCTTTACCATAGAAAGAAATGACCTTAATTGGTCAGCACGTTAATCAGTCAAACTTACCATCACAAATAATGGGACAAACCTAACATTAAACACCTCCTAATGTGATACAACATGAATTACATGGTATGACAAAAAGTATCCTTGCCAAATATATTTAATCTTAACTACTCGAGCCTCTCATAACTAGCAGTTTATAGGAAATACAAGGTCTAGAAGCAAAAATAAGTACAATCAGACAACTCAGAATTAGGCCATTCTTCAAGACAACTGGTTGGTTTCTTAAGGAAAAAATCAAAATTACTGGATTACAAGTTTTTGGTTAAAAGAAATCAAAGAAAGTTAAAACCTAACTGCAACAGGCAATCACTGATATAATCTTAGTTCAAAAACAAACAGCATACAAAAGTCATTTTGCAGACAACCAGGAAATCTAAATATTAACTGGATATTAACTTAGAGAATAACTATTAATTTTCTTCCACATGATAAAGGTTTTGTGGTTATGTAGGACAATGTCCTCATAGAAGATATATAGCAAAAATATTCAGAGGTGAAGTGCCTTAATGTCTACAGCTTATGGTTCTCACAAAAACAAAAACAACCAGCAAACACACACACACATATATGTACATACAAACATATAAATAAAACGTGACATATAATAACAATTTTTAAATGTAGTGATGGGCATATGTGTGATTTTGTATTTTTTGTTCATCTTTTCTGTGTTTAAAATGCTCACAATAAGAAATTGGAAAAAAGAAGTCAAATCCTACCCATCTTTAACAGTCCATTTTGTGTTTTACCTACCTCTTCGAGAGCTTCCTTGCTGATTCCAGGACAAACTGCATTCTCCCTTTACTGAATTTCCCTGGTACTTTAAATTTAGCTCTTAATTAACGTTCTGTCTTGGACTCAGTCTGCAATAAATACATCTTAAATTTCCAGAAGACAAAGTGGAAGGTTCTTGTAGGGGGAGTACAGTAACAGGATATAGAAGGTAAACAATTGACTTAGAATTAGATTATGGTCAGCCTCTACTACGCAAGAAAAGTTAAGTTAGTGACAAGATTTAAGGGTGAGTGCTGAGGGCCTAAAATTAGGATGGTACAATAAAAATGAAAAGTCCTGGGAATTACGGGAAACATTTATACTCCCGACTTGCACTGGGCTTTTACTAGCTTTCACAAAGAGCCACCAAACCTTGACAGCTTTAAAAATCCCCCGGCTTTGAAACACCACAGTTATCTCAGAACTCAGGGTCTAACTGAAAAGGGTGACTTTAAATATAATTCTTCAGGCAGACATTGACTTCCAACATTCATTCGCTGAGCCAGAAGCTTTAGATAGGCTCACCTTGCACCCTTATTTCTACACACGTGTACAGTAATAAGTAGCCGTGGGAATATGCCGGAAGATCAAATTTACTTCGTTGATTAAATTCCCTTTGTTTAAGTTTTCTTCAACACAGAACATCGTTTAGCTTTGTGTCCAGCGTTTGAGAGTAAAGTATACTTTGAATCGTCAAGGCAGAAATGATTTGGGTTTGATAGGTTTCTCCGCGTTAAAAGTCAAGGTCGAAAGCCAGGGAGACGTCTTTTCGCCAGGCTCCTCACCTCGCCCTCTCACCCAGATTCTCCGCCAGCCCGGTGCCCCGCCAGTTCCCCGCTTGGCGCCAGCAGCCCGCCCACTTCCCGCCTCCCTCGCCATTGCCGCCCTCCCGGTTCCTTCTCCGCACCGCTGTCAGCCTCAGCTTCCCCCCAAGAGGGCGCATCGTCTAAACTCAAAGGACAAGCGGGAAGCGAAGCCTTTTCAGGGACCACCCCTCGCGGCTCTTCAGGCACCAAGGCCGCCAAGATGGCGCTGAAGGCGCAGGCGAGGTCACCTAGCGAGCGTTCGGGGGCCCCGCCCCCTGGGCCCCGCCCACACCCTGGAGGGTGGTCTGTGCCAGACATGGGCGGGTCCGGGCGGTTCCAGACGGGTCCAGCGTCCTGCGTGTCAGCGGTCTTGGCACAAGCTGGTAGATTAGAGACTGAGTAGCCGGACGGAGAGTCAACATGGCAGCGCTGTTTAGGCGAAGCTGCGGGGTGAGAGGAAGAGCAGGGCTCGGCGCGGGTGGGAAATGGAGCTTGTGGTGTTTGGCGAGGGGGACCTGGACCGGAAATAGGTGTGGCGGGGGGTGCGGTGTGGAAAGCGGTGATAAGGAAGGAGTCCGCTTCGGGGCGCCTTAGCCCTCCTTACCCCACCTCTAGAAAGCCTGGATTCCGGACCCTGACTTTCACGCCCACCCCCTCCTCTCCTTGTGGGACGGAATGCTTCCTGCGTTTTCACTTTCCTCTATACCCTCGGCAACTGCCCCCGGTATAGGCGGCGTCCACTTTTGAGAATATCGCTTATCTTTCTCTGGTCCGAGACCCTTCCAAAGGTTTTCCGGAGGAGTCCCATTCTATCTCGAAGTAAATCCATCTCTGAATTGGCCGGTGCCTCAGAATTACAACCCTGAACTAACTAGTTTTTGCTGAACTAGTATGTCTTGGGGAAAACGCTCTACTAGCTTTCTATCCCCAGCCTAAGAAGAAGGTCATAAAGTAAATTTTATTCTGCAATTGATGTATACTACAACAGCGGTCCCCAAGCTTTTTTTCGCACAAGGGACCGGTTTCATGGAAGACGAATTTTTTCCATGGGGGTGGGGGGATGGTTCACGAGGTAATGCGAGCGATGCGGAGTCCAGGTGAAGAAGATTCGCTCGCTAGCCCACCACGCACCACCTGTTGTGCGTCTTGGTTCCTAAGAGGCTGCGGCCTGGTATCCTGCGGCCCCGGGGGTTGGGGACCCCTGTACTACAAAGTGCAGCCTGCCAAGTCACGGGGAAAAGGAAAACGGAGCAGCTGCTCATTAGGATACTTAAAAAGTTTAATATGCTTTTGTTTTCGTAATATGGAGAGAGACGCCTCCACGTTGTGTACGTTAAAAAAAAAGAGGAAAGTAAATCATACGGCACAATTTTCTTTGAAGCTTGTTTGTATATTCTAGTGTTGTCTCACAGATTTTAAATTGTCTCAGTCACTAGATATATTTTGTGCTTTATTATTTATATAGTCACACAAGACTGCCATTTAAATGTCATTTATAATTAAGAACGTTATGCCCAGTACCAAAATAGTAGCAGATTTAGAATTTCGAGTAATTCGAATGGATTTTTGCCCAATATTTGTCATTGTTATGCAGGTTAATGGACTCTGAAGGCAGAGATTGGGGGATTTAAAAAATGATTTTAAACTCTGACACCAGAAAAAAAGAGGGATTTCTCAATCTTGCAAAAAAAGGAAATAGAAAAACCTATCCAGAAAACTTATACCCCTGTATCTCTTCTTTGACACTCCCATAAAACTAAGACTAATTCCTAAGAAATATGCAAAAGTCTTTAATTATATCTGTGCTGTTATTGCAGAGTTAATGCTTGATTAAAGTTGCTGCCTTTTGGAGGTTTGGAATTCCATTGTTCTGATCAGAGAGCTCACAGTAGTAACCAATATTTATATAGCATTACGCTTCCAAGATATTATCTTATTTTAATCATCTCTGCAATTACCCAGTAAGATTAGCCTCATTTTCCAGGTTTGAAAAGTTAATTAACAGGGCTTTGGGCATTGTTCCCTGGCTGTAGCTACCTTTGTACTTTGTTTTACATAACATGTTTTCCTGAAAAATCATATGTAAACTTCTTGTAAATTATTTTAGATACACTAATAATTCCCTATTTAAAGTCTCCCAGCAGACCATTTTACCTGTATTGTGAGGTCTAATTTTGTGCAATGCTGTCAAAACACACATTTAGAAGGGTCAAGTTTTTTGGTCTGATTTTTGTGGGGTTTTTTTTTTGTTTGTTTGTTGGAATCTAATAACCAATTAGGATACTTAAATTGAAAGAGCAGTATAGCAAGGTGGTTGATGGCATGAGTTCATGATAGTAAATGTTAGAATAATAATCCTGGTTCCTAATAGTAAGTAGAGTGACCTTGGCCAATTTTACTTGACTTTTCCAAGCCTCAGTTTCTACATATGCAAAATAAGAATAAAAATAGTTCCTTAATCTTGGGATTGACCGAAAGATTCAGTGCATTAATACGTGGAATGTGACTAAAGAAGAATAGGTTTGGTCTATGATGACTGGACAATGAGTATCAGAGAAACCATGTTTTACTTCCAAAATAAAATTAATGAAAATTGCAAAAAAGATATGAATTTTTGTACTCTATTTTTTTCAAAATTGTAGTATAAAGTATGTTATCACTTTGAAAGGGTTATTTAAATTAAGATATTTGACAGTCTTCATTGTCACTTTAAATGTAGATAATTCTGTTTACAAGTTCAAGTTGTCATCTACAAAGTGGACACTTTCTTTTCACAGATTTTGAAAAACATAAGCAAGTTCAGTTCTTGATCTTTTAGTATATTGTTGAGTTGCTCTTTTCTTTCAATGTCTAGCTTACTAGAATTTAGTTCCATCAAATTCCTTGAAGTATAAATTGTGTAATTTTGGCTGTCCTCAAACATTTACTTAGGAGTTCCAGTATGATTTCCAGTTTGATAACTTTAATAAATGCGAGTGGTTACTTTTTGTGTACATTGAACTGTTGTGAGTATAAAAATGGATTGCAAAGGAATAATATCTGCTTATATTTTTTATATATATTTTTTGAAGAAATATGCATGTATTTCAGGTATTAAGACAAGTAGTATATTAATGGTTTAGAATAGGGTTGACAAACTGTAAAGAGACAGTAAATATTTTTGGCTTTGTGGACCATATGGTTTCACAACTCTGCTGTGAAAGCAGCAATAGACAATATGGTATGGCTGTGTTCCAACAGAATTTTATTTACAAAACTGGTGGGTACTATAGTGTGCTTACCCTTCGCTTAGAATATTCTAAGAATACTTACAGACAACAGCAGAAAATATAGAAAATTGTTTTAGGCTAATTTGTTTTATTAAATAAAGTGAGGTATCGTAGAAAATGGGATCCTCCAAGGGGAAGATTCCCAGAGGCATTCCTGGGAGGCTCTCCAGAGACAGGGTATCAAAGTTGATGGACTAGGCAACTCTTGAATGTATGGTACCATCCTATTGTTGCCCCCCCCACCCCGGTTCCAACTCCCCAATCACAAATGTTCTAGAACTTGTAGATGAGATTTCTCGAATAGTGGTTCTAAGTCTACCACTACCCCTGATTGGTATTTGTCTTGGAAACACTCCATGTTAGTAGTGCAAATACTACTAATCAGTTTTAGTTGCATTGCATTTTTTTTTCTTTTTCTTTTTTTTTTTTTTGCGGTACGCGGGCCTCTCACTGTTGTGACCTCTCCGGTTGCGGAGCACAGCCTCCAGACGTGCAGGCTCAGCGGCCATGGCTCACGGGCCCAGCCACTCCGTGGCATGTGGGATCTTCCCGGACTGGGGCACGAACCCGCGTCCCCCGCATCGGCTGGCGGACTCTCAACCACTGCGCCACCAGGGAAGCCCTGCATTACATTTTTAAAAAATTTTATTTTATTTATTTATTTTTTATACAGCAGGTTCTTATTAGTTATCTATTTCATACATATTAGTGTATACATGTCAATCCCAATCTCACAATTCATCCCCCCCTCCACAGCATTCCCCCCCTTGGTGTCCATACATTTGTTCTCTACGTCTGTGTCTCTATTTCTGCCTTGCAAATGGTTCATCTGTACCATTTTTCTGGGTTCTCCATATATGTGTTAATATACGATATTTGTTTTTCTCTTTCTGACTTCACTCTGTATGACAGTCTCTAGGTCCATCCATGTCTCTACAAATGACCCAATTTTGTTCCTTTTTATGGCCGAGTAATATTCCATTGTATATATGTACCACATCTTCTTTATTCATTAATCTGTCAGTGAGCATTTAGGTTGCTTCCATGACCTGGCTATTGTAAATAGTGCTGCAGTGAACATTGGGGTGCATGTGTCTTTTTGAATTATTGTTTTCTCTGGCTGTGTGCCCAGCAGTGGGGTTGCTGGGTCATGTGGTAATTCTATTTTTAGTTTTTTTAAGGAACCTCCATACTGCTCTCCATAGTGGCTGTATCAGTTTGCATTCCCACCAGCAGTGCAAGAGGGTTCCCTTTTCTCCACACCCTCTCCAGCATTTGTTGTTTGTAGATTTTCAGATGATGCCCATTCTAACGGGTGTGAGGTGATACCTCATTGTAGTTTTGATTTTCATTTCTCTAATAATTAGTGATGTTAAGCAGCTTTTCATGTGCCTCTTGGCCATCTGTATGTCTTCTTTGGAGAAATGTCTATTTAGGCCTTCTGCCCATTTTTGGATTGGGTTGTTTGTTTTTTTAATATTGAGCTGCATGAGCTGTGTATATATTTTGGAGATTAATCCTTTGCCTATTGATTCATTTGCAAATATTTTCTCCCATTCTGAGGGCTGTCTTTTTGTCTTGTTTATAGTTTCCTTTGCTGTGCAAACGTTTTTAAGTTTCATTAGGTCCCATTTGTTTATTTTTGTTTTTATTTCCATTACTCTAGGAGGAGGGTCAAAAAACATCTTGCTGTGATTTATGTCAGAGTGTTCTTCCTATGTTTTCCTCTAAGAGTTTTATAGTGTTCGGTCTTACATTTAGGTCTTTAATCCATTTTGAGTTTATTTTTGTGTATGGTGTTAGGGAGTGTTCTAATTTTATTCTGCTACATGTAGCTGTCCAGTTTTCCCAGCACCACTTACTGAAGAGACTGTCTTTTCTCCATTGTATATCCTTGCCTCCATTGTCATAGATTAGTTGACCATATTTGTGTGTCTACCTCTGGGCTTTGTATCCTGTTCCATTGATCTGTATTTCTGTTTTTGTGCCAGTATCATACTGTCTTGATTACTAGAGCTTTGTAGTATAGTCTGAAGTCAGGGAGTCTGATTCCTCCAGCTCCATTTTTTTTCCCTTAAGAGTACTTTGGCTCTTGGGGGTCTTTTGTGTCTCCATACAAATTTTACGATTTTTGTTCTAGTTCTGTAAAAAATGCCATTGGTAATTTGATAGGGATTGCATTGAATCTGTAGATTCCTTTGGGTAGTAGAGTTATTTTCACAATATTGATTCTTCCAATCTAAGAACATGGTATATCTCTCTATCTGTTTGTGTCATCTTTTTCTTGATGAGTCTGGCTAAAGGTTTATCAATTTTGTTTATCTTCTCAAAGAACCAGCTTTTAGTTTTATTGATCTTTGCTATTGTTTTCTTTGTTTCTATTTCATTTATTTCTGCTCTGATCTATGATTTCTTTCCTTCTATTAACTTTGGGTTTTCTTTGTTCTTCTTTCTCTAGTTTCTTTAGGTGTAAGGTTAGATTGTTTATTTGAAATTTTTTCTTGTTTCTTGAGGTAGGATTGTATTGCTATAAACTTCCCTCTTAGAAAAAAAAAAAAAAAAAAACTTCCCTCTTAGAACTGCTTTTGCTGCATCCCATAGGTTTTGTTTCGTCATGTGTTCATTGTCATTTGTCTCTAGGTGTTTTTTGATTTCCTATTTGATTTCTTCAGTGATCTCTTGGTTATTTAGTAATGTATTGTTTAGCCTCCATGTGTTTGTGTTTTTTACTTTTCTTTTCCCCTGTAATTTATTTCTAATTTCATAGTGTTGTGGTCGGAAAAGATGCTTGATATGATTTCAGTTTTCTTAAATTTACTGAGGCTTGATTTGTGACCCAGGATGTGATCTGTCCTGGAGAATGTTTCATGTGCACTTGAGAAGAAAGTGTAATCTGCTGTTTTCAGATGGTCCTGTAAATATCAATTGAATCTATCTGGTCTATGGTGTCTTTTAAATCTTGTGTTTCCTTATTAATTTTCTGGATGATCTGTCCATTTGTGTAAGTGAGGTGTTAAAGTCCCCCACTATTATTGTGTTACTGTGGATTTTCTCTTTTATAGGTGTTAGCATTTGCCTTATGTGTTGAGGTGCTCCTATGTTGGGTGCATATATATTTATAATTGTTATATCTTCTTCTTGGATTGATCCCTTGATCATTATGTAGTGTCCTTCCTTGTCTCTTGTAACATTCTTTGTTTTAAAGTCTATTTTATCTGATATGATTGTTGCTACTCCAGCTTTCTTTTGATTTCCATTTGCATGGAATATCTTTTTCCATCCCCTCACTTTCAGTCTGTATGCATCCCTAGTTCTGAACTGGCTCTCTTGCAGACAGCATGTACATGGGCCTTGTTTTTGTATCCATTCAACAAGCCTGTGTCTTTTGGTTGGAGCATTAAATCCATTCACATTTAAGGTGATTATTGAAATGTATGTTCCTATCACCATTTTCTTAATTGTTTTGAGTTTGTTTTTGTAGTACCTTTTCTTTTGTGTGTTTCCCACTTAGAGAAGTTCCTTTAGCATTTGTTGTAGAGCTGGTTTGGTGCTGCTGAATTCTCTTAGCTTTTGCTTGTCTGAAGCTTTTGTTTTCTCCATCGAATCTGAATGAGATCCTTGCTGGGTAGAGTAATCTTGGTTATAGGTGCTTCCCTTTCATCACTTTAAATATATCATGCCACTCCCTTTTGGCTTGTAGAGTTTATGCTAAGAAATCAGCTGTTAAGCTTATGGGAGTTCCCTTGTATATTGTTTGTCCTTTTTCCCTTGTTCCTTTTAATAATTTTTCTTTGTCTTTAATTTTTGTCAGTTTGATTACTGTGTGTCTTGGTGTGTTTCTCCTTAGGTTTATCCTGCCTGGGACTTGGGTGCTCCCTGGACTTGGGTGGCTATTTCCTGGACTTGGGTGGCTTCCTGGACTTGGGTGGCTATTTCCTTTCCCATGTTAGGGAAGTTTTCGACTATAATCTCTTCAAATATTTTCTTGGGTCCTTTCTCTCTCTCTTCTCCTTCTCATACCCCTATAACATGAATGTTGTTGCGTTTAATGTTGTCCCAGAGGTCTCTAAGGCTGTCTTCATTTCTTTTCATTCTTTTTTTTAATTCTTTCTGCTGCAGTGAATTCCACCATTCTGTTTTTCAGGTCACTTATCCGTTCTTCTGCCTCAGTTATTCTGCTATTGATTCCTTCTAGTGTAGTCTTCATTTCAGTTATTGTATTGTTCATCTCTGTTTGTTTGTTCTTTATTTCTCCTAGGTGTTTGTTTTTTAATTCTTTTAGGTCTTTGCTAAACATTTCTTGCATCTTCTTGATCTTTGCTGCCATTATTTTTCCAAGGTCCTAGATCATCTTCACTATCATTATTCTGAATTCTTTTTCTGGAAGGTTGCCTATCTCCACTTCATTTAGTTGTTTTTCTGGGGTTTTGTCTTGTTCCTTCATCTGGTACATAGTCTTCTGCCTTTTCATTTTGTCTGTCTTTCTGTGAATGTGGTTTTTGTTCCACAGGCTACAGAATTGTAGTTTTTCTTGCTTCTGCTGTCTGCCCTCTGATGGATGAGTCTATCTAAGCTGTGCCAGCTTTCTGATGGGAGGGACTGGTGGTGGGTAGAGCTGGCTGTTGCTCTGTTGGGCAGAGCTCAGTAAAACTTTAATCCACTTGTCTGCTGATGGGTGTGGCTGAGTTCCCTCCCCGTTGGGTGTTTGGCCTGAGGCGACTCAGCACTTGCACCTACCTGGCTCTTTGGTGGGGCTAATGAGGACTCCAGGAGGGCTCACACCAAGGTGTACTTCCCAGAACTGCTGCCAGTGTCCTTGTCCCCGTGGTGAGCCACAACCACCCCCCACCTCTGCAGGAGACCCTCCAACACTAGCAGGTAGGTCTGGTTCAGTCTGCTACAGGGTCACTGCTCCTTCACCGGTTCCTGATGTGCACACTACTTTGTGCCCTCCAAGAGTGGAGTCTCTGTTTCACCCAGTCCTGTTGAAATCTTGCAATCAAATCCCACTAGCCTTCAAAGTCTGATTCTCTGGGAATTCCTCCTCCCATTGCTGGACCCCCAGGTTGGGAAGCCTGACATGGGGCTCAGAACCTTCACTCCAGTAGGTGGACTTCTGAGGTATAATTTTTCTCCAGTTTGTGAGTCACCCACCCAGTGGTTATGGGATTTGATTTTATTGTACTTGCGCCCCTCCTCCCATCTTATTGCGGCTTCTCCTTTGTCTTTGGTAGTGGGCTATCTTTTTTGGTGAGTTCCAGTGTCTTCCTGTCGATGATTGTTCAGCAGTTGTGATTCTGGTGCTCTCACAAGAGGGAGTAAGCGCACATCCTTCTACTCTGCCATCTTGAACCAATCTCTCCACATTGCATTTTTTTAAAAAAGAATTTCCTTTATGATAGGTGTTCAAATATCTGATAATTGGCTTAATACAGAAGTCAAATTATTGTTGAGGGCATTTAAGTAATGACTTAAACTGTTTTCTTGAATATGGTCAAAGAAGCTGTTCTACTCACTTGTGTTGTCAGTATTCTACTTGACTCATGTTTAATTTATCAAATTTATTGTAATAAAATTGTTCTTTGTAGGTACTGAGAAGTCTTTCTCGCTTTGACTGGAGATCACAACATACGAAAGCTGTCCAACACCGTGAACCTGGATCAGGATTTAGTTTTGGTATATGTTTTGTTCTGTGTTTTGATTTTAAACTTTTGTTTGTTGTATGTTTGCAGCTTTTTATATGTATTTATCTGAAACATGTTTGTAAACAAACTTAGTAATGTCTGTAAGTGAATAGAACCAATCACCATCCACAGGTTGTTCACAGTTAGTCATACCCATTCTTCCTGATCTTGTTTTCTTCTCCATCATAATACTCTATACATAAATCTGTATTAGCAGCATACATATATATTTCTGCCATTTTTCTTAAGTATATATCCCCAAATAAATAACAAATTCACTGCTACATATGACTAGTCTTCAACTTAGAAATGAATGCAACAAATACTTCTTAAACACTTATTAGTTACAAGGTGCTAGGTGCCTGCTAATAAGCCAGAGCCTGGTTTGTCCATAATATATCTGAACTGCAGTTTGGTGCTAGTACATGTGGTTCTCAGTTTTGGGATCAGGGAGCCATGTGGTGTCGGAGGGAAAAGGAATAAGATTTTGCTTCCCTTTTCTCTCTAAAATGAAGAGCCCCACCCAGGCAAAAAATTTGAAAAATAATCCCTTTCTTCAGCATCCTTTGCCCCCTAAAGTGCTTTTTGCTTCAAAATTATTACCTTTCCTCTAGTTGAAAACCCATTTTCTCAGTTCACTTGGTCTCAGAAAATAGTTAAAAGGCAGCTGAGATAATTAACTCACACCCAGGTAGAAATAACAAACTCAAAACTCCCTAAGGTTATCATTTTTGGTTTTTGTTTTATTTTTTAAGATTGTTAACATCTTTATAAAGTTTTTTTAACAGAATTAAGTGAAAAATTTGAAACAGCCTGAGGATAGCAGTTTGGGACACTGGATCTTATTTTCTTATTGAGATGTTAGCATAGGTTTGGTATGGTTGCTCCTTAGTTTCAGTTTGTCACGTACAGATTCATACTCAATAGTAAGAGACTAGCAGGAGAAATCTATGGTTGTTCGCTGACTGACAGAAGATGAGATGGATACAAGTGTTTAGGAGGGAGATTGTGGAGCTCAAGAAAAGGAATAGGGATAACACCTATGACCAGTTGCACCTGGTTGTTTAGCTATAAAATGGGGATAATATCTACAACAGAGGATTTATTTGAAGATTAAATTATATGACATATGTGAAGTCCTAGCACATAGTAACTGGATCAAAGTAGGTTCTCAAATAATACGTAATAGATCCTTGCCTTCCCTCCTCTTTACCCACTCACAATTTTGATATGAATTGGCCCCAATTTTAGAAGTAAAGTTGTGATGTAGAGAACACTAGACTGAAACGCTAAGTATACTTTTATTGCTAATTCATTGTAAGGCTCTGGAGCTATCGTTTCCTTAGTCTGGGCTTTTGTTTCCTTATTTATACGATGAGAGATTCAACACCGAATTTCTAATGTCTTTTACATTTTATTTCATATATCCCTATAGAAATGATTACTATACTCCTAAACATTCTTGCTCATTCTTGCCTTTCTGCCTTTTTTCTCATTCTTCTTACCTGAAATACCCTGTATCTTTTTAAAATTTTACCTATCCTTTGATAGTATGGATTTTTAAAAGTATGGTGGTAGTTGGCTTCTGTCCTCGGTCCAGTCACCCTATTCACTTCATTAATTTGAGAAGCTTTCCCACCACTTTTGCCAGTTGCTTTGTGCTAATTTATAAGCTTAAATTATCTGAGTTTAAAGGAGGAGTAAAATTGAAATTATGATATTAGTATTATATGACATTTTGGAACAAGTTTTATTGGTTTATGGTCACTGGTCATATCTTATCTCCCTAATTAGATTGATTCTTGAGATCAGGGCATTGTCATATGTATTAGTTTTATTTCAGTGTTAGTCAAAGTTTGATGAGTCTGCTTTGGAACTAATAATAAGTAAGAAAAATTGTTTTTACCTTAACACTTGGAAGAGGAAAACTCAAGTTTATATCTGTTACTCATTTGTAAAAGCTAGAAATCTTACCTACTTTTTTGGCATGAGTATCGATATAGATTTATTCACATAGCACAGTGAAATCTTGATTAGTCTGAAGGCACATTGTAGTCTGACTTTCTTGTTATCAAGGTTTAAAGTCTCCATTATAAATATAAATTTCCACATACTTCATTTCCCTCAACTCATTGTCCTATTTTAATGTTTTCTAAATAACTTTCCCTTAGCGTTCACTGAACAGCAGAAAGAATTTCAAGCTACTGCTCGTAAATTTGCCAGGGAGGAAATAATCCCAGTTGCTGCAGAATACGATAAGACTGGCGAGGTAGGTTTATGCATTTTAAGGAGAGAAAAGTCTTTGACATATTTTACAAGATTTTAAATATAAATAGATTTTAAATGTAACTGGCTTTTATCTTTATTATTTTTTTTTTCTTTCAGTACCCTGTCCCACTAATTAAAAGAGCCTGGGAACTTGGTTTATTGAATACACACATTCCAGAAAGTTGTGGTAAGCTTTCTTTACATTTTTAATTCTAGAATGCCTATGTACAAGAAGAATTTTGAAATTCTATTCAGTCATTCTTTCAGATATTTGTTGCCATTAAATGGTTTTCTACCTTTGTGCCACTGTTCAGACTTCAGTATTTGTCAGCTTTTAGAAGCCTTGTACTCAACACTTAGAGGCATTCTTCCTTCTTTATAACTGGTTCCGATGTTAACTTGATCCTAATCCTTGGTAACGTCTACCTCTACAGTTAGTTGATTTGTTGCATTTTAATTCTACCTTTGATTTTACATTTTATTGAGACTTTCCTTTCACTCCTTTCGTCAGTCAAAAGGTTAAAATTTTAGCAGAGTTGAATCAAGTTTTTACAAAATCAAGCTGAAACAGGAAGACAGGTCCAGATTACAAATAGTAAGAGAATTTTTTGAAATTTTAAAACTTATTTTAGAGAAGTATACTTTGTTACTGTACTAGCCAGAAAACTTCTAGTTTCTAGTGTTATAGATACTGTTTTTGCAAATTTGCTGTTAAAATCAATTAGGTTATATTGGAAGTAATTTAAATAGTTGACCCTTATTTCTGTTGAGGTGTGCTATATATTATAATGGGCTCTTAAAACATTTTGATACTGTAGGAGGTCTTGGACTTGGAACTTTTGATAGCTGTCTAATTACTGAAGAAATGGCTTATGGATGTACAGGGGTTCAGACTGCTATTGAAGGAAATTCTCTGGGGGTAAGTTACCTAGAAAATGAATTGCTTAACTGAGCTGTTGTTAATGAAACAGTACTGCTAAGTTAGGTTAGCTGGTGGAACACAGTTTTCTTTAAAAAGGAACACAAGATTCTGCAGTGAAGCCTGGAGTTCTTTTCCATGAGTTGATCATTTTGGCTGTTGTATTTAGTACTTGGAGTCCTAGCTGTCTCTGTGGGAAACTGTACACTTTGGCTGTGGCTTCAGTGGCAATTCTTATGTAAGGGCATTCAGGAGAAGGATTGGAATGGCTTGCTGCCACTGCTGGCAATGCTGAAATTTAGTGAGTAATTCTTAGGACATCTGATCATATATACCATGTCATTTATTGTAAATTTAATTCTTTTTTTGTTTGTTTATTTTTGTCTGCATTGGGTCTTCGTTGCTGCGTGCAGGCTTTCTCTAGTTGCAGCGAGTGGGGGCTGCTCTTCATTGCAGCACGCAGGCTTCTCATTGCGTGGCTTCTCTTGTTGTGGAGCATGGGCTCTAGGCACGTGGGCTTCAGTAGTTGTGGTGCATGGGCTCAGTAGTTATGACTCACGAGCTCTAGAGCGCAGGGTCAGTAGTTGTGGCACACGGGCTTAGTTGCTCCGCGGCATGTCAGATCTTCCCGGACCAGGGCTCGAACCCGTGTCCCCTGCATTGGCAGGTGGATTCTTATCCACTGTGCCACCAGGGAAGTCCGTAAATTTAATTCTCTACTTGTGTATCTTATTACAGTAGATTTTTATATATTATATTACCAACAAGTTCTGTATAACTTTGTTTTATGAAAATACTTGGATTAATAGATTTATATCCTTGTGGTTTTAGCTCTCTAACTTAGAGGCAGAATAAAGGCCAATTCTTTGGACTTACCCTTGGGGAAAAATAGTTCTCATGTTTTGAATTAAGTATTTCAATTTACATACCTAATTTTAAAATATCTTGCTTTTTTAATATCACTTTTCTTTGGTTGATAGCAAATGCCTGTTATTATTGCTGGAAATGATCAACAACAAAAGAAATATTTGGGGAGACTGACTGAGGAGCCAATGATGTGTGTGAGTATGTGTAGCTGCTGCTTTATTTCACATTTAAAGAAGTGAATAAGTGTGCTCTTTTTCCTTTTCAGTCTGTATGTATACACTGGGCTACAGCACATTAAGGCAAAAGCAACATATTTAGGTACAATGATGTTTCTGGGATGCCAGAAAGTGTCATAAAATAATCCTCTTGCTTATTTCCAGGAGAGTAATAGCTACTTAATGGAGCACTCCAGAGCTCTAGAACTGAGCAGTTGTGTCAGGAAGTTCAGATGGAATACATGGCAGTAGGTGTTTGAACTAGTAGTTTCTTGAACTAATAAGAAATTAATATGACTGAAAAGATAGCAGTTTAGTTTGTTGAATCACTGAGTGACTTCAGGAGGATATTTATAGATTTTATTTAATTTTCTGAGAACTACTCAACAATTTTTTTTTCCTTTTGCAGTACGTGGGCCTCTCACTGTTGTGGCCTCTCCCGTTGCGGAGCACAGGGTCAGGACGCGCAGGCTCAGCGGCCATGGCTCACGGGCCCAGACGCTCCGCAGCATGTGGGATCTTCCCGGACCGGGGCATGAACCCATGTCCCCTGCATCGGCAGGTGGACTCTCAACCACTGCACCACCAGGGAAGCCTTCAACAAATTTTTAAATTGTAATTAATTTTGGCTGTGCCGTGAGGCATGCGGGATCTTAGTTCCCCAACCAGGGATCAAATCTGTGCCCCTTGCAGTAGAAGCACAGAGTCTTAACCACTGGACTGCCAGGGAAGTCCCTAAATTGGATTTTTTTATGTAAGATATTCTTATACATTTTACACACATGCATGCTGCAGTTCTATACTGAAAGTGACTTTACATAGGATTTTTCTTTCTTTTGGTTATTAGTCAAATAGATTTCAGTCTAGGGTGTGATTGTGATACCAAAATATAGTAAATTGTTATCATTTTGAGCTAACTGAGAATTGGTCTGAAAGAGTAGAAAGTAGTATTTGAAAATAAATGTTTTTTATTTATTTCAGGTACCTAAATTTCAGGTAAACTTATGAAGACATTTATATGTATTTCCTACTTAGTTGTCAATTTGTTTTAACAGGTGGGAGTTACTTAGTAGGCTAATTCTCAATATTGTCTAAGAATTGTGTGAAACATCCGATTCTTTTCTTGTAATGTATATAATATTAGAAATAGGCTAAAAAATTGTAGCATAGAGATGCTTTGGAGAACCTAACTTATACACTGATATGAATATTTGTAATTATCTTACTGTTTATAAATAGGTATTTCTAAAATATTAGAGTCTTTAAAAGTAGTTCAAGTATTTTAAACATTTCTTTGGCAGTTTTGTTATTAATATCTTCAGTATATGTAAAAATACATTCACTCTAGTCCCTAAATTATTCTAACTTCTGAATTAATAAAGGTTTACTGTACATTTTCCCCCTTCTAGTGCATAATATTATTCAAATATGTATCTAGTGCAATTGATGTACTCAAAATATGAAGCCAAGGGTAAAAATGAAAATAGTCAATAAGTATATTAATGAAAAATATTGATTAATTTCTACTGAGAGTCAGTTGACTCTCAATAATATTTATAAAATTATACTACATATAATATGTTTTATTTAAACTTTTTAGAATTAATATTTTAAAAACTTTCAGATTGTTAAAATAGTATAGAAGATTTAGAAAAGTATGAAGAAGAACAAAAACATCTGTAATCCCTCAGATATGAAGTTAACTGCTATAACTGTCTTATTGTATACTCTATTAGATTTTTTAATACATATAGATGTATTTTTCACAATTAATGTCATATTATATATGCAGTTTTACATCCTTTTTAACATAACGAGCATTTTCTTATGTTCTACTTTTTAAATACTGTGATATTTATGACTACATAATATGCTATCTAATTGATGTACTATATATTATTTCACTATTCCCTATTGTTGAATATTTAAATACCTTATATTTTTGCTTTTAAAAATAATGTCAGACTTCCCTGGTGGTGCAGTGGTTAGGAATCCACCTGCCAGTGCAGGGGACATGGGTTCAAGCCCTGGTTTGGGAAGATTCCACATGCTGCGGTACAGCTAAGCCCGTGCGCCACAACTACTGAACCTGCGCTCTAGAGCCCACGAGCCAACTACTGAGCCCGTGCATCACAACTACTGAAGCCCACGTGCCTAGAGCCCATGCTCCGCAGCAAGAGAAGCCACTGCGATGAGAAGCCCATGCACTGCAACGAAGAGTAGCCCCTCCTCGACGCAACTAGAGAAAAGCCCACACGTAGCAACGAAGACCCAACGCAGCCAAAAATAAATAAATAAATTTATTAAAAAAATAATAATAATGTCATGGTAAGGGACTTCCCTGGTGGTCCAGTGGTAAAGAATCCACCTTACAATGCAGGGAACGTGGGTTTGATCCCTGGTCAGGGAACTAAGATCCCATGTGCCGCAGGGCCACTGAGCCCGTGCGACATAACTACTGAGCTCGTGTGCCTCAACTAGAGAGCCTGCGTGCTGCAAACTACAGAGCCCATGTGCTCTGGAACCCACGTGCCTCAACGACAGAGCCCAGACGTCCTGGGGCCTGTGCTCCACAACTGGAGAAGAGAAAACCTGTACGCCACAACAAGAGAGAAGCCCATGTGCCATAATGAAAGATCCTGCATGCCTCAACGAAGATCCCACATACCACAACTAAGACCTGAAGCAGCCAATAAAAAAAAAAAATAATAATAATAATAATGTCATGGTAAAAATTGATACAGAAAAAGATGATAAGTTTTTGGATTTAATTTACAGTTACAGTGTTAGTGCATGTTCGTAAGACTTAATCTCTTACCAGATCATGTGATCAGTTATACTCTTGCGGAGGAAAGTGAGTACAGAAATAAATCAGGATGATACTATAATTATTTTTTAATACCACTTAGTGCAAAAACATTTTCTAAAAATCAAAACTAATTGTATTATTGCATATATATTACACATATAGTATTAAAATATCAATAATAAGTTAGAAACCATATTTATTTTTCAAAGATTAGATTAAATCTTTCAAAAAGTATATACCTAAAATATAGTATATATTTTAAAAAGTATATACCTAAAATATATGCAGTATTAGACAACTGGAAACAAGTATTAGACTACTAGGACAAGCTTGTTATGGGCAAGACATTCAGTAAACTTACTTGGTCTAAGAACTCATAAGTGTCTGAAAAAGCGTAACAGTGGTAAAGAAAACTCTTGTCATAAAACCATGTATTTCCAGTGGAACTGAGAAGTAGCTGAAATGTAACTGAACATTGAACTTGGGGTCCTAAGACCTGGCTTCAAGCCATATAATAGCAATATGATCTTATATAGTTACTTAGCCTCAAAGTCTCTTCTGTATTTTCTTCTGTATTGTTATACACACCTATTTTGGTCATATAACATCTAAAAAGTATATAGTAAACATAAAACAAAATGCTTAAGTTTTTATAAGAATATCTTCACATAGTGTCCCTTTTGCAAAAATATAGTAATTTCTTTCATACCTCATGGCCAGGGGATACTTTGTTTTCCTTAACTGTCATTCATTCATCCATTCATTTACTCAATATCTGAATTCCCTGCTATATGCCAGACTTCAGCTTATAGGCAGTTTGTCTTGGTAAGTAGGAAGCACAGAGACAGTTTTATAGTCCTCCATTAGTAATTATTTGAACCTCGAAGCGTGTGTTGTAGTATATTATTATTTCCGGTTTATCTTTATTTTCACTTCATTCCTGACTTTTTAAAAAGCATGCGTTATATGAACTACCTCCAGTCACTTTAGAGTGTAAGGCAAAAAAGAAAAAATTAGTAGAGAATGAATGCAAAATTGTTTAAGATAAGGTGGTGGTATCATCACTAATAAAGAAAAGTATAATGTTCTACTCATTCTTTTAAATATTTGAATACTGTGTACCAGGTGGACTTGGAATAAAACAATGAATAAATCTGGGCTCTTGGGACTTCCCTGGTAGCACAGTGGTTAAGAATCTGCCTGCCAATGCAGGGGACACGGGTTCGAGCCCTGGTCTGGGAAGATCCCACATGCCGCGGAGCAGCTAAGCCTGTGTGCCACAACTACTGAGCCTGCGCTCTAGAGCCAGTGAGCCACAACTACTGAGCCCGCATGCCACAACTACTGCAGCCCATGTGCCTAGGGCCTGTGCTCCACAAGAAAGAGAAGCCACTGCAATGAGAAGCCCGCACACTGCAACAAAGAGTAGCCCCCGCTCGCTGCAACTGGAGAAAGCCCATGCACAGCAACGAAGACCCAACACAGCCCCCCACAAAAAAAAAAAAAAATAAATAAAAAACCCACCACAACTGGGTTCCTGCTCATAGGTTAACAATCTGGTAGACCCTTAGATCCTTACCCAAAATGTATTATTCATAGAATTATAGAATTCATAGAATTATGCAAATTAATAAATTCTTCATAAATAATTATGCATAAAAGAATGTTATTAATTTGCTTGACTTAAGAGAACAAGTTGCACTGGAAACAAAAATGGCTTCTGCTGAAAGAGCATTATAAAATTAATTTTACTTACTAGGAAACAATCAAATAAGACAAGAACAACTCTGAAGAGCCAGCCATTGTGCATAGAAACACACAAACTCATACACTTCATAAGTTCTAAAAACTATGCCTTGGGCTTCACTGGTGGCACGTTGGTTAAGAATCCACCTGCCAACGCAGGGGACAGGAGTTTGAGCCGTGGTCTGGGAAGATCCCACATGCCGTGGAACAATTAAGCCCGTGCGCCGCAACTACTGAGCCTGCACTCTCGAGCCTGCGAGCCACGACTACTGAAGCCCTCGTGCCTAGAGCCCGTGCTCCGCAACAAGAGAAGCCACCGCAATGAGAAGCCCACGCACTGCAGCGAAGAGTAGCCCCCGCTTGCCGCAACTAGAGAAAGCCCGCGTGCAGCAACAAAGACCCAACACAGCCCAAAATAAGTAAGAATAAAATAAATTTATGAAAAAGTTAAAAAAAAAATAAAAACTATGCCTTATTATAAAGCAGAGGAATGTCTAATAGCATATTTCAGAGGAAAAGAAATTCCCAAAGTTACTTAAAATAAAATTTTGGTACTTTAAAGAGTTATCTTTTCTGGGCAGTTCATTTGTATAATACTTTTTTTGTTGTGATGCTGAAAACATCTTTGAACATCTAGGTAGAAGAGTAATGCAGTTAACCTACATGACACCTGAATCTCCTCTATAGCACACCTGTGAAAAGGCCGTCTAGCTCATGTTTTCATGTCTAGGAGTCTCAACTTCCTGAAGCAGCTCCATTTGGGAGTGTCCCTGACTGTTAGAAAGCTCTTCTAGATTGCATGCTCCTGAGGGAAAGGATTGTGTCATTTCCTTTTATAACTTCACCACCTGATACCATAATAGGTGTTCAATAAGTTTGAATAATTTCACACTAGTTTTCTCCTATCAA
Source organism: Phocoena sinus (assembly GCF_008692025.1). Taxonomy (NCBI): domain Eukaryota; kingdom Metazoa; phylum Chordata; class Mammalia; order Artiodactyla; family Phocoenidae; genus Phocoena; species Phocoena sinus. The sequence continues at coordinate 66,468,925 of NC_045763.1, forward strand.
TTCAAATCCTCTCCCTTGGCTGTATAGCCCTTCAGGTATTTTAATATGGGTGTCATGTGGATCTTACTTTTTTCTAAGCAAACTAGCCCCAATTTTTTCATCTTTTCTTCATACAACACAGTAAAGTCCCACCGCCTTCTTAGTAATCATTGACTCAAAAATATTATTATAGAGCTAAATATAGTACTCTAGTATGGTCTGATGAGTACAGAGTAGCATGGTTCCATCACTCTTATTTTAGATACTTTTTTTTTTTTTTTATAATATCCCCTCCTGGCCTTGCCCCCACCTCCCACCTTCATTTTAAACTGGAGCTGATTCAAACCTGCTGCTCTTGGAAGTAGGCCATCAGTATAGTCTCCAACAGAAAGATGATCTGCAAGGGGATATGAGTGTGAGAGAGCAGGGCAATCAGAAAGAAATCATGAGAAAATGAGACAAGGGAATGGAAAAGGTGAATAAACAGAGGATGATGAAGGAGGGAGAAAGACTGAAAGATTAAAATGTTGGGCTGAGTGGGGAGCTTGAAGAGAAGGGAGTTACTGAAAGCCTCGGGTTGGAGCAAGTCCAGAGCGGATCCTTCTGGGCCCTGTTCTCTCTCACAGATCCAGAGGGTTGCAATAAAGATGTGTCTCTTTGAGATTTTCCAGGTCTCTTTCCCATAAATCTGTATTTTCTTCTTAATTAAGGTCTTCTGGACCAAAGGTGTCATCCAAGAATTGTGTAAAGAGCACAAAGATAGGAAGAGGTAGATACTATTCTTTTGTAAATATATCTTATAGCATTAGCACTGTTGATTTACATAAAGCTTACTCTTGACTTAAATTGGCCAATCAGTCTCCCTGTCTCGTGTTAAGTTTTGGTATATTCACTGAGTAGTCTATTAAGTCTCCAGTTCCAGCCCTTATCTCTCCCCTGACCTTTACCCTCCTATATGAACTTATCTATTAGACATTTCTTCCTAGCTAGACTCAAATATGGTTTTTTTTCAACTTGTATTTTTATTTATTTATTTATTTTACTTATTTTTGGCTGTGTTGGGTCTTCGTTTCTATGCGAGGGCTTCCTCCAGTTGCAGTGAGTGGGGGCCACTCTTCATCGCGGTGTGTGGGTCTCTCACTGTCACGGACTCTCATTGCAGAGCACAGGCTCCAGACGCGCAGGCTCAGTAGTGTGGCTCACGGCCCTAGTTGCTCCGCGGCAAGTGGGATCTTCCCAGACCAGGGCTCGAACCCATGTCCCCTGCATTGGCAGGCAGATTCTCAACCACTGCGCCACCAGGGAAGCCCTAGACTCAAATATCTTAAGCGTAGTGTGTCCCAAACCAAATTATTTTCTTCCCACTCTATAGTACTGCTTCTCTTAGAGATTATCCCTAATTGGAAGCTTCCTAAACTAAAAAATTGAGTCATAACATCCTCTTTAGCTCCCCAACATCCTATTCAGTCATTGTGTCCTGTGGATTTCACACCACAATTCTAAACTTCATCTTATCTTCTTGCCTTATCTTGCTTCTTAGTTTAAGCTTTCTTTCTTGCATAATTTGTGTCCCTAACTCCAGTCTTATGTAGGTATTTATGCCACTTACTAGATCTGTGAACTTGGGAAAATTACTTAACCTCACTGTCTCAGTTTCCTTATTTATAAAATGTAGATACCTAGTACTTGTGTCATAAGGATTATTGTGAGGTTTAAATGAGTCAAGCACTCAGAACAGCACCTGGAAGATAGTAAAAAGTTATTATTATTATCTCCCCTTAAATCTGTCCTTTATACTTCTGTAGTAATAAACTATCTAAAATGTAAATCTGTCACTTTCCTGCATTTACAAAAACATTGTGTTTCCATTTCATCAATAGCAGTGGTATCTAATATATTTTTTTTAGTTTGTGAACCCGTTTTAGAATCTGACATCCTCAGAAAAATGCATGTATATTCCTCACTTTTGCGCACTAGGCTGCTCTGGATTTCCCTGAAGCCCAGGTTCTGTGGCACAATAGCAAGTGTTTGATAAACTTTTGTTGAATGCATAAAAGTCTGCTCTCCTTAGCATGGCATACACCTCAGCCTCCAGGACCAGGTCCCTGCCTGCCTTTTTAGCCTGTTTTCATGGCTTTCAGTTTCATACTTTACATTCTAGTACTGAACTGCTAGTACTTTGCCTTGTACAACTGCTGTTTCATTCTTCCATGCCTAGATCTGCTTGCCTCACTTATTTGTCCTTCAAGACTTATCTCCTTCAACGAGTATTACTTATTATTCTTCTTTTCATCTTCCTTACCACTCATCACCTCCCACCCCCTACAGGTCTAAGTGGTCATTTCTAATGTCGCTATGTACCCTTACTACTTTGAATTAAAATTAACTGTTAAGGTTTCTCTCTTTGGACTATAAGTACCTTAAGGGTAAGGAACTTGTGTCTTTAGGCCTTGTATTCCCAGTACCTGTCACTCAGTAAACTTGAATGAACTTCAGCTACCCATTGCTTGCCTTCCACCACTCCCTTTATCCATTCTGCTTACATCTTGTCACACATCTGTTGAAGAGCCTTAAGAGGCTTCCCTTTTTCCACCAGATAAAAATTTAACTTCTTAGTGTAATATAAAGTGTTCTTTGTCATCTGTTCCCTTCTTTTCTTTCCAGACTAATTTCTACCATTCCCTTACATGCACAGAATGCATAGAATCTGGTACTTTTGTATCACAAACACTGAGTAACCCTGCTTCTTATCTCGGCATCATTGCATATGTATTACTTCTTCCTGGAATACACATTCCCCCTTTTCCTTACCCCCTAAGAATTCCTTTTCCTTTTTGAGACCTAATTTAAACATCACCTCTGGGAAACTTTCTGACACCCTAAAGCTAAGATAGTTTCTTAAGCCCATTGTGTGTGACTTTAATACTTAGATATATAATTACAATATAATATTCATCTCCACTGCTACATTGTAAAAATCTTGAAGACAGGATGTCTTTCATCTCTGGCTTTTCCATCACCTCCTTCATAACCTGGTAAATGGTAGATACTACTCAATAAATGTTTGGATGAATGAGTTCGTGTGAAATTTATTTAACTTTGTTGAAGATACCTAACATTGTAATTTTTGATATGGTTTATTGGTATCCTACATCTAGTTTTAAATTACATATTAAATGTTTTTACATTTGAGTAGTTTGGTTCTGTAAGAACATTTTATTGTTAAGTATTTTAAAGTATTTAAAATACTGACTTAAAAAATAAAATACCCTCCTGGTTCTAAATGTTCATAATTTAATAATTAACATATAATTATTTTCTCTTGTTTCCATATATTCAAGGCCTACTGTGTAACAGAACCTGGAGCAGGCTCTGATGTAGCTGCTATAAAGACCAAAGCAGAAAAAAAAGGAGATGAGTATATTATTAATGGTCAGAAGATGTGGATAACCAATGGAGGAAAAGCTAATTGGTATGTTGCTTAAAACCTCTCTATATTGATTCTTAAATGCTTTATATTCAGAATCTCCCCCTCTCTCCTTCCTTTATTATTAAACTACCACAATTAAGACAAGTTTTATTCATGGAACTGGAGGGTCCATAAAGGATTATAAATAGTTCAGTGATTTTCACAAACTATTCTTAAGTTCTAAACTATTCCTTCAAATTGTATCAGAAGTTTAATTTGTAAAATAAAATAAAACAAAAACACCTGCTCTGGTTGAATCTGATTAGGAAAGCTAGAGTTCCCTCTACTTGGCTTACTACCCCCACTCTCCCTAGCCCATACCAGGATCTTCTTGGAACCATTCCCCTAAGATTCTGAGGAAAAAGGAAAGCCATTGGTATAGCACATTTCTCTGCTTCTGAGCAATAAGTTTAGAGAGGACAGAATTTTACTTTAATAAAATCTAAAAGGTCCAAATATATAGGTCCAAAAATAATGACATGAAGTTCAACAAAGGATCATAAAATCCTTTGTATTAATATAAAATGTTGAAGGAAAACATATTTGATAGCATTATTTGTGGAAAAAAGATGAAGAAAGGGGGCTTCCCTTGTGGCGCAGTGGTTGGGAGTCTGCCTCCCGATGCAGGGGACGGGGGTTCGTGCCCCGGTCCGGGAGGATCCCACATGCCGCGGAGCGGCTGGGCCCGTGAGCTGTGGCTGCTGAGCCTGCGTGTCCGGAGCCTGTGCTCTGCAACGGGAGAGGCCACAGCAGTGACAGGCCCGCGTACCGCAAAAAAAAAAAAAAAAAAATCCACAAAAGATGAAGAAAGGTTCTATAGGAATCAACAGTGTGATGTATCTGCCTTTAAGAAGCAAATGTAATTTCTTGCTGAAGTAATAGAAGTATAGCATCAAACAAGTAGGAAAAAAATGGTAACAGTTCTGGGTGACACTTTTTAAGACATGCATTGACAAAATGAAATAAATTCAGAAGCAAGTAAATGTCCTTCATTAGGGTGAGCACAGAAAACATGTCCTATGAAGAGTAAAGGAATTAGATTTGGTTGTGTAGGAAGAATTTAAAAATTTTTAAAATAATGTCTCATACATGGAAGAGTAGGCTTGTATGTTTGCTTCAAAAGTCAGTTTAGAATAAGTGTGTTAAAGTGAGAAAAATGTATAGCTCAACATAAACACAAGAATTTCAACAACAGTTCTATCTAGTGTGTGTTAAGTGGTCATGGGTAAAATGTATTTACTCATCACTACAAGTATATAAATAGAAACTTACAGAAGAAGGACCTGGTGATTGGTATAATGAACTAAAAATGGGCTATCTTTCCTTGTCTGCAAAAATTCTGATTATATATGTGTGCTCTTCGGTGCTATTTTTTGGCAAGAAAAGCATTATTCCTGAGAGTGAGTTTACTGTTTATTTTAAATATGTCAATCACTTTATGAGTGTCCAGTATTATGGAGTGCTATATCATTATCTTTAAGTAAGTTATCATAATATCACAAGTAATAAAAAAAGTGAAGAAATGATTAAAATGTAACAAGTTGAGGGAAATCCAACAATGCAAGTAGAAGCTTTCACAATTTTAAGAATTAAGTACAACGCATCATGTAGTAAGACAAATTAGGTAATATATGAAACTAGAAAACAATTTTTACTATTTTTTAAACTATTAAGTGAAACTGTAGAGTAGATGATAGTTTATTCGTTTTTTTTTTTTTTTTTTTTTTCGGTACACGGGCCTCTCGCTGTTGTGGCCTCTCCCGTTGCGGAGCACAGGCTCTGGACGCACAGGCCCAGCCGCTCAGCAGCATGTGGGATCCTCCCGGACCAGGGCACGAACCTGTGTCCCCTGCATCGGCAGACGGACTCTCAACCACTGTGCCACCAGAGAAGCCCAGTTTATTAGTTTTAAGCATAGAAAATAAATTAGTTGTTTAAGAAATTTAAAAAAAATTTCTCCTATATCAGGCTATTTAGAACATGGGTTACATGGATATTTGGATGTTTTGCCTTTTTTCCTCATGTTTTATTTTTAAATCTTCCTGGGAAGAATTCTTCTGGAGAGAAAACCCAGGAGATATTCATAATTCAGCTGTAACACAAACTCTGATTTTGCTGCATGAAGAGGACAGTAGTCAGAACATAGGGGTCACTATCTCATTTCTTTTCACAGGCAGCCCCATTTATCCTCCTTTTCCAGATAACTTGTCCCTTAAATACTTAAACTAGTTTTGGGAAAGAAAAAGTGACAGTTCCAACACACACATACTTTATTTTATGTCATCTTGATACAAGGAATTTTTACTTGTCAATCAAACTACAAAAAAGTTAGATACCATATTAGTTAAGAAGTAAATGTGGGGTGAAATACTAGCTCTGCCGTGTTGTAAGTATGTGGCCTGGGTGAACTTTTAAACCTCTCTGATTCTTCATTTCTTCATCTATAAAATGGGAGTAATAATAATTGGGATTGTTGGGAGGATTAACTGAGATGGGAGTCACCATATGTTATCTGCTGATACTATTATCTATCATCATGTATGTATATGTGTATTAGGTATTTTTTATTGGCTCGTTCTGATCTGGATCCTAAGGCTCCTGCTAGTAAAGCCTTTACTGGATTTATTGTGGAAGCAGACACCCCAGGAGTACAGATTGGAAGAAAGGTAAAGTGTGTATTTATCAGTGATTAAGGCCTCCAATATTATTTTAACTATAAATTTCAAAATTACTAATTTCAGTTTCCTTTATTGAAAACATTTTGGTTGTATTAAGTTGCAATAAAAATAAATCTGCTTTTGATATTATTGGGTGAAATAGTCCTTGTTAAAGATTTTTAAGTTGAGAATAGTTGTGTCAAGTAATTATTTGAAAGAGTAGCCATTCTTGGTGCCAGTCTATGGAGAATGCCAATAACAGCTGTGAGGGATAATGAAGCAGAAATCAAACTATCATTTGTATGGCCTGCCCAGTAATAGAGTTTTAGATATTTCAAAACACTTCGCCATTCTTTTTCTTTGCTCACAGCAACCTTTCATGTAGGATAAGTAGCATTATGCCCATTTTATGGATTAAAACAGTGTGACATAAGTTGATTACCCAGGTTCATACAACACTAAGATAAAAAGCTGTTCCTGAGAAAGTTTAGAAATGGCAAAGAGCCTTGAATGTGAGAAGGCAAGAAAAATTTTATTTGAACAAGAAAAGGTAATTTAACATATTTGAAAAGGATAGTAATATGGGGAACTTCCCTGGTGGCGCAGTGCTTAAGAATCCACCTGCCAATGCAGGAGACACGGGTTCGATCCCTGGTCCAGGAAGATCCCACGTGCCACGGAGCAACTAAGCCCGTGTGCCACAACTACTGAGCCTGCGCTCTAGAGCCCACGCGCTGGAACTACTGAGCCCACATGCTCTAGGGCCCGCGTGCTGCAACTACTGAGCCCATGTGCTGTACCTACTGAAGCCAGTGCGCCTAGAGCCCATGCTGCGCAGCAAGAGAAGCCACCACAATGAGAAGCCTATGCACCGCAACGAAGAGTGGCCCCTGCTCGCTACAACTAGAGAAAGTCTGCGTGCAGCAATGAAGACCCAACACAGCCAAAAATAAAAATAATATATTTTAAAAAAAGAGAAACAAAAGCATAGTAACCTGAATGCGTGGATATAATTAAGCAGTAGCATTTAAAGTAGATTAAAGAGAAAAGAGTTTAAAATTTAGTAAATCAAAGAAGGAAAGAAATGAAGTCATTAAAGTAGTCCTAGTGAGAGCTAAGGAAGCATGATTTAAGATTATAACTCTGAGAAAAGGAAGAGGAGATGCAGTTTTACAAATGTAAAGCTCTTTTTTTTCAAAGTGAATTTGTAAAAAAGAAAACCTATTAATGACTAAATGATGTCTATATCTAAGGCAAAGGAGGGATTATGGAAGTTAATTAAGAGTTACATGAATTTTCTTCCAAATGGGTAAAGGTTCTGATTATCTTGTCAGATATTAGACTAAGGGTGACATAACCTGAACTGGAAAGGCTACTTTGAGTTGACCAAGTTATGCAAACTTCTAAACCAATCATATGTATTTGTATGTTTTATTAAAAGCCATGAGAATCTCTCTTTTGTACCAAAGCCTCTTCAAAATGGAACCATGTTGCTAATGTATGTAAGAGGGGTACTTTCCCCTTTAGGCTGTAGAATGTTAAAAGTGGAAGATACCCTACACATTTTTTATGGTCTGTTTGCTGAACACTGAAACTGAAATCCAAGTGAAATGATTTACTCAAGGTTACATACTTAAGAGGCAGAGTTGAGATCAGTGCTAACGTGTCCTAGAAACTTGGCTAGTGCAGTTTCCTACACTGTATTATTCTATACTTTCTTTTAAGATAGATATTAAAGGTAGACTGCACTTTACAAATAAAAATATAATGAGATTATTGTATATAACAAAATAGAAGTACTAAGAATGGTTGTGCTTCTTCCAAGCAATTAGTTTGTTTTTATTCATGTTTTATTTGTTGTTCCTTTTTAGGGATGGTGGCTAGAAAACTCAGGGCCAAATTTATGGCCGTCTCTAGAAAACGTAAAGGTCCTGACAGTTTTTTTTTTTTTTTTTTTTTTTTTTTTTTTGGCGGTACGCAGGCCTCTCACCGTTGTGGCCTCTCCCGTTGCGGAGCACAGGCTCCAGACACGCAGGCTCAGCGGCCATGGCTCACGGGCCCAGCCGCTCCGCGGCATGCGGGACCCTCCCAGACCGGGGCACGAACCCGTGTCCCCTGCATCGGCAGGCAGACTCTCAACCACTGCACCACCAGGGAAGCCCCAGATTATATTTTATTACATAGTAAACCGATTTCTGATTTTATCTTGCTATGTCTAGTCTCCCTTTCCTTTTTCCCATATTCTAACTTTAAAAAAAAATCTCTGATTCAATAAATATTTATTATTGAGTTCATACTATATGCTAGGCATTATTCAAGGTATTGAGGATACTGTATTGATCAAAACAGAAAAAATTAGATCCTGCCCTTGAGGATCTAATTTTCTAGTGAGAGAGATAGATAGTTATATTATATATATTTAAATCTCCTTAAGTCTTTTTTGAAATTATCAGAATTTTACAAATTTGTGAAATCTGATGTTTTTCAAAATGTTTTGTGTTTTAGAAATTATATGGCTTGAGATGAGTCCAGGAAGCATTTTGGTTTTAAATGTTCTGGTGTTTGGGATGAGTCAGGGAAACAGGATAGAGTAAAACTGTTTTCGTAAATCCAGTGTTTTCTCATTATGTCTGAGTGAGGGTCTAAGGTACTAGAGTTTATCAACTTATAAAGACAAAGAGATGTTGGTTTTTTTCTCAGTCAAACTATATATTACTGTCACTATTTTTTCAAGCCTGGAAGCAGATTATTAATATTAAATCAAGTAAATTAAAGAATTTGTTTACAGCTCTATGTTCCCATTGCCCCTGCTTCTCACGCTGCTTATTAAAAACAAGATTAAATTGTTAAGATGGGTCATGGTATCTGCAACTTCCTCTCAAATAATGCTAATAGTTATACACACCCACAAAACACAGAAATAAAGGAAATGTGCCAAAATTGGCAAATCTAGGTAAAGATGAGGTATTCATTTTACTACTCTTGCAGTTCTTCTGTTGGTTTGAAAAATTTTTTAATGAAATGTTGAGGGGATATAGCTACCTTGGCAATTTCTTTTTTCATATATATATTTTACTGAAGTGTAGTTGATTTATAGTGTGTTAATTTCTGCTATACAGAAAGGTGATTCAGTTATACATATATATATTCTTTTTCATATTCTTTTCCATTATGTTTTATCACAGGATATTGAATATAGTTCCCTGTGCTATACAGTAGGACCTTGTTGTTTATCCATCTCATATATATATATATATATATATATATATATGAGTTTGCATCTGCTAATCCCAAACTCCCAGTCCTTCCCTCCCCCACCTCCACCCCCTCCTTGGCAACCACAGGTTTGTTCTCTATGTCTGTGAATCTGTTTCTGTTTAGTAGATATGTTCATTTGTCATATATTTTAGATTCCACATATAAGTGATATCATATTTGCCTTTCTGTTTCTGACTTACTTCACTTAGTATGATAATCTCTAGGTCCATCCATGTTACTGAAAGTGGCATTATTTCATTCTTTTTATGGCTGAGTAATATTCCATTGTGTGTATTATATATATGTATATATAATACACACACACACTCACACACACACACACACACATCTTTATCCATTCATCTGTCAATGGACATTTAGGTTGTTTCCATGTCTTGGCTATTGTGAATAGTGCTGCTCTTAACATAGGGGTGCATGTATCTTTTCGAATTATAGTTTTTTCTGGGTACATGCCCAGGAGTGGAATTGCTGGATCATATGGTAACCCTATTTTTTTGTTTTTTGAGGAACCTCCATACTGTTTTCTATAGTGGCTGCACCAATTTACATTCCTACCAACACCTCGTCTCTGATTCATTGGCCTGTCGTGCGGCGAGCAGAGTGCTTGGACTCAGTAACAACTGTAGTCCAATAAAGCTATCTTTACAAAACAGGCATTGCAGGCCATAGTTTGTCCACCTCTGTTTAAGACAATTGCAGAAAAGTCATAAAACAGTGGTTAAAGCAAGAATACATGCTAGCTCAAAAAATGTTCCTTAATATATATTGTTTGTTTTCCTTATTAGGAATTAAATATGGGCCAGCGATGTTCAGATACAAGAGGAATTGTCTTTGAAGATGTGAGAATACCTAAGGAAAATGTTTTAATTGGTGAGGGAGCTGGTTTCAAAATTGCAATGGGAGCTTTTGATAAAACCAGACCTCTAGTAAGTAATATGACTTAATAACTTTTATAGGATTTTTCATTTATTACACTGAGTAGTTTTATTTTGACACTGTATTCTTGGTCTGTATTTCTTTTTTAATATCTGCTTCTTTTATAAGGATGGAAGGATATTATTTTTTGTTTGTTTTAGAATTCTTCAACACTCTTGCTGTTACAGAAGTTATTTTAGTAAATACAGAATTACTATAGCTGTTTGATTTACAAAGAAGCATTTGACACTTAATCATTCCTGCTGATGTGTACTCATTCCTCTTCCCTCACTCATTAGGAGTATTCCGCGCCCCCCCAGAAGTTTTCCCTTGTTAAACAGAAAGAATGACTTGTCTCTAGGCTATGATCCTGTGCCTTACAAATACCTTCCATTAACCTTTAATTCATAAATAATATAAATTTAAATGCTTGTTATCTCCCCCACCCTTTATTGCCTTAAGGTATAGGTCAGCTTCTCTTTGTATAATCCTTAACTTAGATTTTAGGCAAATAGCCATTATACGTGTGTTTTAAAGACAACATGAACTTTTGCTTTGTAAAATGTTAAAATACTAGGTAGCAGCTGGTGCTGTGGGACTAGCACAAAGAGCTTTGGATGAAGCTACCAAGTATGCCCTGGAGAGGAAGACTTTTGGAAAGCTGCTTGTAGAGGTAATTTTAATACTGTACTTGCTTTGTTCAAATGTAAAGACATTGATTTTCATCTAAATATTTGAAAATTATCTTTTAAGTACAAAATAATTTATTTCTGCTTTGGTAGCAAGAAGATAATGTGAACTGTCAGGGTGGGTTTTAATTTATTTATTTGTTTATTTATTTATTTTAAATATTTATTTATTTATTTGGTTGTGCCAGGTCTTCATTCTGGCAGGCGGGCTCCTTAGTTGCGGCAGGTGGGCTCCTTAGTTGTGACATGCGAAATCTTAGTTGCGGCATGCATGTGGGATCTAGTTCCCAGACCAGGGATCCAACCCAGGCCCCCTGTATTGGGAGCGTGGAGTGTTAACCACTGGGCCACCAGGGAAATCCCCAGGGTGGGTTTTAAGAATAGATTTTCTTTAGACTCTGCTACTAACTATTGTCCACTTTGGGGATTCTGTTAATTAAGAAGAAAAAGAACAGCTAATATTTGAGTGCCTGTGGTGTACCTGACACTGTGCTACACATTTAAAATATATTATGCATTTCCCCCATTACACTCTTGTTTTGGTAGTACTATAATTTCTATTAAAGATCAGGAAACAGCAACTCAGAGAGAATAAATAATTTCTCCAAGGACACACAATTTAGAAGTCATAGGTCCAGGATTCCATTTCATGTTCTTAATTCATGTTACTTCTCATGTCTTCTTGAGTATCAAATAATTTTAGTACTATTTATTATTTTTTTATTATTATTATTTTTTGGCTGCACCACACGGCCTATAGGATCTTAGTTCCCCAACCAGGGATTGAACCCAGGCCCTTGGGGCAGTGAAAGCTCAGAGTCCTAACCACTGGACCATCAGGGAATTCCCAGGACATTTTTAATCTTATCTTTTCAAATGTTGATGCTCCCCCATTGTCTATATTCTCTCCTGTAACTCCTGTTAACTACAGGTTGTACAGTGAACACTCCCTATTTCTACCTCTGTGTGTCAGTGGTTCTCAAACTATCTGTGGTGAAAGATTGTTTTTAATTTCCAATCAATTGTGAACCATTATTCTTGTAAAATATAAGAATGTCACAATAATATCAAATTGTTGCAAATGCTTACTCTCACTTTCTGTATCATGAACTAGTCCAGTAACAATTTGTGGACTGGCAGTGATCCACAGATCAAACTTGGATTAGTACTGCTCTGTATCTCTTAACCTCAATTTTGTAATTTATCTTTGCTGTATTCTAGATAATTTTCTCAGATTTGCTTTTCAGTTTTTCTTACCCTGTGTCTAATCTGCTACTTAATCCGTTTAATGACTTTTTTCATTTCTAGAATTTATGTTTGGTTCTTTTTCATCTCCACCCTTTCTTTTATGGTAGCCTGTTTTTTTAACATAGCTTCTTATTCTCCTTTTATCTCCTTAATTATATAATACTTAAGTTATAGTCATTTTCTGATATTTTTCTGTTATCTCAAGTTATTAGGGTGATTATTTTTTTGGTCTGTTGCATGTGTTCTCTCTGTCATGACCAGTTATTTCCTCTCTTAATTTTTGCTTGTAAGTTTATCTGCAGCAGGTATTATTTTCCTTCAATGCATTGTGGAAGCATCCAGGGGAATTGGTTTTTGTACTTTTATCAGGTAGTCCAGAGGTTTCAGCATTCTAAGAGCTGTTTTTTTTTTTTTGAGGTATGCGGGCCTCTCACTGTGGTGGCCTCTCCCGTTGCGGAGCACAGGCTCCGGACGCGCAGGCTCAGCAGCCATGGCCCACGGGCCCAGCCGCTCCGCGGCATGTGGGATCCTCCCAGACCGGGGCACGAACCCGTGTCCCCTGCATCGGCAGGCGGACTCTCAACCACTGCGCCACCAGGGAAGCCCCTAAGAGCTGTTTTTAAATCAAGTATTTCTTTGTGTTTGTCACCAAAGAGAGACTCTACATTAGCTCATTTATGTTGCCAGAACTATATGTATACAGATTAGTGGAATGTATATTTATTACTAAATATTAGTTTAGTTTAATTGTAAACAGATAACATAATTTCCAGGTCCTCCCCACCAAGTATCTGATGATAACTCTTCTGGCTATTTTCAACTCAATATGGAATCTTTTATGTTCCACTTCTTACAGACTCTGAAGTTGATATTTTTTCCTCATGGCTCTTACTGTTAAGTGTAGAAAAATCTTTGTTTTTGCTTACTACTTTTCTAGGCTAAACAAAGGTAACACTAAAGGGCTGATTTATATATAGCTTTGTTCTGTTATTTCCAAAAAGAAAGAATAGATTTTGTTTTGTTTTGTCTTAAGAGACATTATAGAGTGTAGTACTCTAATCACAGCTCTCCTATTCACTACCATGTTTATTATTGTTGTTATTATCACTTCTCTCTTTAAGAGAACACTATGTCACTACTTATCCTCACAGTGCTTAACTTGATGTGGCTAAAGAAAGCTGCCAAAAACAGAGAATGGTACTTTTTTTAACCAATGAGTAGAACTAGGAACATTGATAACAAATTACGGGATGGTAGAATCTCTTAATGGCAATAACTGCCTACTCCTTTGTCTAGTTAAAACCCTCCATCCAGGTGAAGTTGGAGTGGTTTGGGATGATATGAAAAAAATCTGTTGAGAATAATTCCCATTTGTATTGATTATTATTGCTAGTTAGCAGTAACTTTTCTTGAGGGGAAAATGGATGAGGGAAAATGTTATTGGGGACTTAAGACTGAAATAAGATATACTTAGAAAGAAATATACTTATATCTCCCTGTTACGTAACCATTTTATGCTCAAAATTCTTTCATATCTTCTCATCATACTCAAATTAAAATCCAGAGTCCTTAAAATGGTCAACTGTCATCCACAGTGACCTTTTGTTGTTGTTTTTAACTTTACTCTTCCCCCTAGATATCCACTTGCTCATTCATTTCACTAAAGAATGTACCCTTGATTACCCTGTGTAAAAAAACACCTCCAACATTCTATATAGTATTCCCACTTTTTTTCTTCGTCTTAGCACTGCCCAACATTATACCATGTATGTGTTTGTTTATTGTCTTTCTTTACTGCCTCACTAGAATGTAATATCCATAAAAGTAGTAAATTTCTGTGTTGGAAACCTTTAGATTTCTAGCATTTATGGTATGTTTTGCAGTGTGAACATCTCAACAAATAGTAGTAATTGAACTACTACTATATTAAAATATTAATAAATAGCTGCTTTCTTTGTTCTAGGCACTATCCTAAGTGCTCTACATGTATTAATTAATTTAATCCACAAAATACTATAGAGTAAGTACTGGTAGTCTTATTTATTATATGTAAGAACATCAGTTAATGATGAAATCAAGATTTGAACCCGGGGAGGAACTTCAAGATGGTGGAGGAGTGAGACGTGGAGATTGCCTTCCTCCCCACAAATACATCAGAAATACATCTACATGTGGAACAACTCCTACAGAACACCTTCTGAATGCTTGCAGAAGACCTCAGACTTTCCAAAAGGCAAGAAACTCCCCACGTACCTGGGTGGGGCAAAAGAAAAAAGAAGAAACAGAGACAAAAGGACAGGGATGGGACCTGCACCTCTGGGAGGGAGCTGTGAAGGAGGAAAGGTTTCCATACACTAGGAAGCCCCTTCACTGGTGGAGACAGGGGTGGCGGGGCGGGGAAAGCTTCAGAGCCATGGAGGAGAGTGTAGCAACCGGGGTGCAGAGGACAAAGCAGAGAGATTCCCGCACAGAGCATCAGTGCCAACCAGCACCCACCAGCCTGAGAGGCTTGTTTGCTCACCCTCTGGTGTGGGCGGGGGCTGAGAGCTGAGGCGGGGGCTGAGAGCTGAGGCTCGGCTTCGGTCGGATCCCAGGGAGAGGACTGGGGTCGGCTGAGTGAACACAGCCTGAAGGGGGCTAGTGTGCCACAGCTAGCCGAGAGGGAGTCCGGGAAAATGTCTGGACCTGCCTAAGAGGCAAGAGACCATTATTCCGGGGTGCGCGAGGAGAGGAGATTCAGAGCACCGTCTAAACGAGCTACAGAGATGGGCACGAGCCGCTGCTATTAGCGCGGACACCAAGACGGGCTGAAATGCTAAGGCTGCTGCTGCAGCCACCAAGAAGCCTGTGTGCAAGCACAGGTCACTATCCACACCTCCCCTCCTGGGAGCCTGTGCAGCCCACCACTGCCAGGGTCCCGTGATCCAGGGACACCTTCCCCAGGAGAACACATGGCATGCCTCACGCTGTTGCAATGTCATGCCGGCCTCTGCCAATGCAGGCTCGCCCCTCATTCCGTACCCCTCCCTCCCCCCGCCCTGAGTGAGCCACAGCCCCCTAATCAGCTGCTACTTTAACCCCCTCCTGTCTGAGTGAAGAACAGACGCTCTCAGGTGACCTACATGTGGAGGCGGGGCCAAATCCAAAGCTGAACCCCAGGAGCTGTGTGAACAAAGAAGAGAAAGGGAAATCTCTCCCAGTAGCCTCTGGAGCAGTGGATTAAATCTCCACAATCAACTTGATGTACCCTGCATCTGTGGAATACCTGAATAGACAACGAATAATCCCAAAATTGAGGAGGTAGACTTTGGGAGCAATGATATATATTTTTTTACTTTTTCTCTTTTTGTGAGTGTGCATGTGTATGCTTCTTTGTGTGCCTTTGTCTGTATAGCTTTGCTTTTACCATTTATCCTAGGGTTCTGTCTGTCTGGTTTATTTATTTATTTATTTTTTTTTTAGTATAGTTTTTAGTGCCTGTTATCATTAGTGGATTTGTTTTTGGTTTGGTTGCTCTCTTCTTTCTTTGTTTCTTATCACTTTTTAATTTATTTTTAATAATAACTTTAATTTTTTATTTTAATAACTTTATTTTATTTTTTCTTTCTTTCCTTCTTTCTTTTTTTCTCCCTTTTCATCTGAGCCGTGTGGCTGACAGGGTCTTGGTGCTCTGGCCAGGTGTCACGCTTGTGCCTCTGAGGTGGGAGAGCCGAGTTCAGGACATTGGTCCACCAGAGGTCTCTCGGTTCCATGTAATATTAAATGGTGAAAGCTCTCCCAGAGATCTCCATCTCAACACTAAGGCCCAGCTCCACTCAACAACCAGCAAGCTGCAGTGCTAGAAACCCTATGCCAAACAACTAGCAAGACAGGAATACAACCCCACCCATTAGCAGAGATGCTGCCTAAAATCATAATAAAGTCACAGACACCCCAAAACACACACTGGATGCGGTCCTGCCTACCAGAAAGACAAGATCCAGCCTCATCCTCCAGAACACAGGCACCAGTCCCCTCCACAAGGAAGCCTACACAACCCACTGAACCAGACTTAGCCACTGGGGGCAGACACCACAAACAACAGAAACTATGAACCTACAGCCTGCGAAAAGGAGACCCCAAACACAGTAAGTTAAGCAAAATGAGAAGAAAAGAAAAACACAGCAGATGAAAGAGCAAGGCAAAAACCCACCAGACCAAACAAATGAGGAAATAGGCAGTCTACCTGAAAAAGAATTCAGAGTAATAATAGTAAAGATGATCCAAAATCTTGGAAATAGAATGGAGAGAAAACAAGAAACGTTTAACAAGGACCTAGAAGAACTAAAGAGCAAACAAACAGTGATGAACAACACAATAAATGAAATTAAAATTTCTCTAGAAGGAATCAAGAGCAGAATAACTGAGGCAGAAGAACGGATAAGTGACCTGGAAGATAAAATAGTGGAAATGCCTACTGCAGAGCAGAATAAAGAGAAAAGAATGAAAAGAATTTAGGACAGTCTTAGAGACCTCTGGGACAACATTAAATGCACCAACATTTGAATTATAGGGGTCCCAGAAGAAGAAGAGAAAAAGAACGGGACTGAGAAAATATTTGAAGAGATTATAGTTGAAAACTTCCCTAATATGGGAAAGGAAATAGTTAATCAAGCCCAGAAAGCACAGAGAGTCCCATACAGGAAAATCCAAGAAGAAACACACCAAGACACATATTAATCAAAATCAAAAATCAAATACAGACGGCTTCCCTGGTGGCGCAGTGGTTGAGAGTCCACCTGCCGATGCAGGGGTCACGGGTTCGTGCCCTGGTCCAGGAAGATCCCACATGCCGCGGAGCGGCTGGGCCCGTGAGCCATGACCGCTGAGCCTGCGTGTCTGGAGCCTGTGCTCCACAACGGGAGAGGCCACAACAGTGAGAGGCCCGCGTACTGGAAAAAAAGAAAATCTAATACAAAGAAAATATATTAAAAGCCGCAAGGGAAAAGCAACAAATAAAATACAAGGGAATCCTCATAAGGTTAACAGCTGATCTTTCAGCAGAAACTCTGCAAGCCAGAAGGGAGTGGCAGGACATATTTAAAGTGATGAAAGGGAAAAACTTAAAACCAAGATTACTCTACCCAGGAAGGATCTCATTCAGATTCGACAGAGAAATTAAAACCTTTATAGACAAGCAAGAGCTAAGAGAATTCAGCACCACCAAACCAGCTTTACAACAAATGCTAAAGGAATTTCTCTAGGCAGGAGACACAAGAGAAGGAAAAGAGTTACACTAACAAACCCGAAACAATTAAGAAAATGGTAATAGGAACATACATATCGATAATTACCTTAAATGTAAATGGATTAAATGCTCCAAACAAAAGACAGACTGGCTGAATGGATACAAAAACAAGACCCATTAAAATATGCTGTATACAAGAGACCCACTTCAGACCTAGGGATACATATGGACTGAAAGTGAGGGGATGGAAAAAGATATTCCATGCAAATGGAAATCAAAAGAAAGCTGCAGTAGCAATTCTCATATCAGACGAAATAGGCTTTAAAATAAAGACTATTACAAGAGACAAAGACACTGCATAATGATCAAGGGACCAATCCAAGAATAAAATATAACAATTGTAAATATTTATGCACCCAACATAGAAGCATCTCAATACATAACACAAATGCTAACAGCCATAAAAGGG
Organism: Phocoena sinus; assembly: GCF_008692025.1. NCBI lineage: Eukaryota > Metazoa > Chordata > Mammalia > Artiodactyla > Phocoenidae > Phocoena > Phocoena sinus. Next base: position 66,486,857 of record NC_045763.1, read on the forward strand.
GAAATTGACAGTAACACAATAATAGTAGGGAAATTGAACACGCCACTTTAACCAATGGACAGATCATCCAAAATGAAAATAAATAAGAAAACACAAGCTTTAAATGATACATTTAAAGATGGACTTAACTGATATTTATAAGACATTCCATCCAGAAAGCAACAGAATATACTTTCTTCTCATGTGCTCATGGAACATTCTCCAGGATAGATCATATCTTGGGTCACAAATCAAGCCTTGGTAAATTTAAGAAAATTGAAATCATGTCAGGTATCTTTTCCTACCACAATGCTATGAGATTAGATATGAATCATGGGAAAAAATCTGTAAAAAATACAAATACATGGAGGCTAAACAATACACTACTTAATAACCAAGAGATCACTGAAGAAATCAAATAAGAAATCAAAAAATACCTAGAGACAAATGACAATGAAAACACAACTACCCAAAACCTATGGGATGCAGCAAAAGTAGTTCTAAGAGGGAAGTTTATAGCAATACAGTCCTACCTCAAGAAACATCTCAAATAAACAACCTAACCTTACACCTAAAGCAATTAGAGAAAGAAGAATAAAAAAGCCCCAAAGTTAGTAGAAGGAAAGAACTCATAAAGATCAGTTCAGAAATAAATGAAAAATAAGGAAACAGTAGCAAAGATCAGTGAAACTAAAAGCTGGTTCTTGGAGAAGATAAACAAAATTGATAAGCCATTAGCCAGACTCATCAAGAAAAAAAGGGTAAGAGTCATCAATAGAATAAGAAATGAAAAAGGAGAAGTAACTACTGACACTGCAGAAATACAAAGGATCATGAGAGATTACTACAAGCAGCTGTATTACAATAAAATGGACAACCTGGAAGAAATGGACAAATTCTTAGAAAAGCACAACCTTCTGAGACTGAACCAGGAAGAAATAGAAAATATAAACAGATCAATCACAAGCACTAAAATTGAAATTGTGATTAAAAACCTTCCAACAACCAAAGCCCAGGACCAGATAGATTCACAGGCAAATTCTGTCAAACATTTAGAGAAAAGCTAACACCTATCCTTCTCAAACTCTTCCAAAATATAGCAGAGGGAGGAACACTCCGAAACTCATTCTACAAGACCACCATCATCCTGATACCAAAACCAGACAAAGATGTCACAAAGAAAGAAAACTACAGGCCAATATCACTGATGAACATAGGTGCAAAAATCCTCAACAAAATACTAGTAAACAGAATCCAACAGCAAATTAAAAGGATCATACACCATGATCAAGTGGGGTTTATCCCAGGAATGCAAGGATTCTTCAATATATGCAAATCAATCAATGTGATACACCATATTAACAAACTGAAGGAGAAAAACCATATGATCATCTCAACAGGTGCAGAAAAAGCTTTCGACAAAATTCAATACCCATTTATCTTAAAAACCCTCCAGAAAGTAGGCATAGAGGGAACTTACCTCAACATAATAAAGGCCATATATGACAAACCCATAGCCAACATCGTTCTCAATGTTAAAAAACTGAAACCATTTCCACTAAGATCAGGAACAAGACATGGTTGCCCACTCTCAGCACTCTTATTCAACATAGTTTTGGAAGTTTTAGCCACAGCAATCAGAGAAGAAAAAGAAATAAAAGGAATCCAAATCGGAAAAGAAGAAGTAAAGCTGTCACTGTTTGCAAATGACATGATACTATACATAGAGAATCCTAAAGATGCTACCAGAAAACTACTAGAGCTAATCAATGAATTTGGTAAAGTAGCAGGATACAAATTAATGCACAGAAATCTCTTGTATTCCTATACACTAATGATGTAAAATCTGAAAGAGAAATTAAGGAAACACTCCCATTTACCATTGCAACAAAAGGAATAAAATACCTAAGGAGACGAAAGACCTATATGCAGAAAACTATAAGACACTGATGAAAGAAATTAAAGATGATACAAACAGATGGAGAGATATACCATGTTCTTGGATTGGAAGAATCAACATTGTGAAAATGACTCTACTACCCAAAGCAATCTACAAATTCAGTGCAATCCCTAACAAATTACCAGTGGAATTTTTTACAGAACTAGAACAAAACATCTTAAAATTCGTATGGAGACACAAAAGACCCTGAATAGCCAAAGCAATCTCGAGAAAGACAAACAAAGTTGGACGAATCAGGCTCACTGACTTCAGAGTCTACCACAAAGCTACAGTAATCAAGACACTATGGTACTGGCACAAAAAGGGAAATATATATCAGTTGTACAGGATAGAATGCCCAGAGATAAACCCATGCACATATGGTCACGTTATCTTTGATAAAGGATGCAAGAATATACAATGGAGAAAAGACAGCCTCTGGAATACGTGGTGCTGGGAGAACTGTACAGCTACATGTAAAAGAATGAAATTAGAACACTGCCTAACACCATACACAACAATAAACTCAAAATGTAATAAAGACCTAAATGTAAATCCAGACACTATAAAACTCTTAGAGGAAAACATAGGCAGAACATTCTATGACATAAATCACAGCAAGATCTTTTTGGACCCACCTCCTAGAGAAATGGAAATAAAAACAAAAATAAACAAATGGACCTAATGGAACTTAAATGTCTTTGCACAGCAAAGGAAACCATAAAAAAGGTGAAAAGACAACCCTCAGAATGGGAGAAAATATTTGCAATTGGAGCAACTCACAAAGGATTAATCTCCAAAATATACAAGCAGCTCATTCAGCTCAATGTCAAAAAAGTAAACAACACAATCCATAAATGGGCAGAAGCCCTAAATAAACATTTCTTCAAAGAAAATATACAGTTTGCCAACAAGCACCTGAATGGTTGCTCAACATCACTAATCATTAGAGAAATGCATATCAAAACTACAATGAGGTGTCACCTCACACCAGTCAGAATGGCCCTCATCAAAAAATCTACAAACAATAAATGCTGGAGAGGGTTTGGCGAAAAGGGAACCCTCTTGCACTGTTGGTGGGAATGTAAATTGATATAGCCACTATGGAGAACAGTATGGAGGTTCCTTAAAAAAGTAAAAATAGAACCTCCATACAACCCAGCAATGTCACTACTGGGCATATACACTGAGAAAACCATAATTCAAAAAGAGTCATGTACCACAATGTACATTGCAGCTTTATGTACAATAGGCAGGACATGGAAGCAACCTAAATGTCCACTGACAGATGAATGGATAAAGAAGATGTGGCGCATATATACAGTGGAATATTACTCATCCATAAGAAGAAATGAACTTGAGTTATTCGTAGTGAGGTGGATGGACCTAGAGTCTGTCATACAGAGTGAAGTAAGTCAGAAAGAAAAACAAATACCGTATGCTAACATATATATATGGAATATATAAAAATAATGGTTCTGAAGAATCTAGGGGCAGGACAGGAATAAAGATGCAGGTGTAGAGAACAGACTTGAGGACATGGGGTAGGGGGAAGGGTATGCTGGGAGGAAGTGAGAGAGTGGCATCACTAATATATACTACCAAATGTAAAATAGATAGCTAGTGGGAAGCAGCCACATAGCACAGGGAGTTCAGCTTGTTGCTTTTTGACCCCCTAGAGGGGTGGGGGGGTGGGAGGGAGATGCAAGAGGGAGGAGATATGGGCACATATGTATAACTGGTTCACTTTGTTATAAAGCAGAAACTAACACACCATTGTGAAGCAATTATATTCCAATAATGATGTTTAAAAAAAGAAAAAATAGATGTGAACCCAAGTAGTCACTTATTAAAGAGTCTGTCCTCTTTGCATACTCTACATGTGCTATTTCCAGAGATATAAAAGAAGTTTGATATAGCCTCTGCCTTCAGGAGCCTTTGACTTTGGAGAAAAGATACATATCAGAAAAGAAATATTAAGAAATAATATAGAGCAGTATAACATTAAGTCCCAAAATGAGAGCTACAGACAGGTTACAGAACCAAAAGGAGAGACTGTCTTGGGCTAGATGCATTACAGGGTATCTGAGCTGGATTTACAACAGAGTTTCTCAAAGCATGGGCTGAAATGGAAGTGAATGAGACTCTTTGGGAGTATTAATTAAAAACGTAAACTGGGTACCACCCTAGATTTTTTTTTTTTTGTTTGTTTGTTTGTTTTTTGCGATACGCGGGCCTCTCACTGCTGTGGCCTCCCCCGCTGCGGAGCACAGGCTCTGGACGCACAGGCCCAGCAGCCACGGCCCACGGGCCCAGCCGCTCTGCAGCATGCGGGATCCTCCCAGACCGGGGCACGAACCCGTGTCCCCCTCATCGGCAGGCAGACTCCCAACCACTGCGCCACCAGGGAAGCCCCACCCTAGATTTTTAAATCAAAATCTTTCAAGAGAAACATGGGCATGTTATACCAGGTTGCTGAGGCTGTAGTGAAATAAGTGATTCTGCCTAATGCCAATGGGAATATAAATTGGTGTAACTTTTATGAACCACATTTTGGCAATATATATCTAAAGTACCTACCTTTGGGCCCACATTGCAATGGTTATCCTTCAGCTATATTTCATATAATATTTATCTTTCAGATATATTCCCATTATGTGCAGCATGACATATTTATACGTTGTTTATTTCAGCATTGTGTGGAAACAGCCTAATACTAGAAACAGCCAAGATTTTGATCATCAATACAGTGGAATATCCTGCAGTTCTAAAAAAGAATAAAGAAGTTATCTATGTATTGATATATAGAGTGCTTAGATTTATTGATAAGTAAGAAAAGCAAAATGAAAACCCATCAACATGGTAGGCTACCATATGTGTAAAAGAGGGAGAGACAATGGGGGGGCGGGGAAAAAATGAGGGATAGACAATAGATGTATTTGCTTATGTGTGTATATAATATCTCTGAGAGAATGAAAAACAAACTGTTAACCTGATTACCTCCAGGAGGGGGAATTAAATGGGGTGGGGAAGGGCAGGGATGATACAAGTAGGAAGAAAATTTGAACTTTGAACTGGTGGTTGTATTACCTATTCAAAAATGAAACCAAAAACAAAAAACTGAAAGAATCATTGACTTAGAAGAATGGACACAATTCAGGCAGATAGTGATAAGGGAAGCTATTACTTTCCTTATCCTACATAGGAATTATTCACATTGGTTAATAATGCCTCCTCTAAGACTTAATTACCACACCAGTCTCAAGCAACTTGTCACGTTCTAAAGTACTAAATAGAGTAAATATATGAAATTGAACACCTCAGTTTTTTGTTTTATTTTTTGTGACCTTTAGTTCCTATTAGTTTGTACACAGTCATAGAATGTGTGGGGTCTTTGTTATAACCAATCGGTCTTCAAAACCCATTTTGGTGTTGCATACTACACAAAGCACCTTTCTAATAATCTTAGTATTCTTGTTTCTGAATGTCTTTACGACTTCTTTGAATGTATATTAAAGGATATGTTCCATTCCACATCCATTGTAGAATAATTTATGTGATACAATATAAGTAAAATTAAGTTTAAAAAGTTATTCATAATCCCATTGTCCAGAGAAAATTACTGTGATTTTTTTCATTTTGCTCTATATTCCCTTTATCAAAAAAAAAAAAAAATATATATATATAGTGCATGTGTCTGTGTTTTTTTAATTGATGTATAGTTGACATACAATATATTGGTTTCAGGTGTACAACATAGTGATTGACAGGCAAACACATTAAGAAATGATCATCTGGGCTTCCCTGGTGGCACAGTGGTTGAGAGTCCGCCTGCCAATGCAGAGGACACGGGTTCGTGTCCTGGTCCGGGAGGATCCCACATGCCACGGAGCGGCTGGGCCCGTGAGCCATGGCCACTGGGCCTGCACGACCGGAGCCTGTGCTCTGTTGTGGGAGAGGCTGCAACAGTGAGAAGCCCGCGTACCACAAAAAAAAAAAAAAAAAAAAAAGAAATGATCATCACTATAAGTCTAGTAACCATCTTTCAGCATACTAAATTACTGTAGTATTATTGACTATATTCCTTATGCTGTATATAACATCAGAGTGCATATATCTTTTTGAATTAGTGTTTTTCTTTTCAGGTAAACCCAGAAGTGGAATTGCTGGATCATATGATAGTACTATTTTTAATTTTTTGAGGAACCTATGTATTGTTTTCCATAGTGGCTGCACCAATTTACATTCCCACCAGCAGTACACGAGGGTTTCATTTTCTCCACATTGTTGCCAACACTTGTTATTTGTTGTCTTTTTGATAACAGCCTTTCTGACAGGTGTGAGGCAATATTTCATTGTGGTTTTGATTTGCATTTTCCTGATGATTAGTGACTTTGAGCATCTTTCATGTGTCTACTGGCCATCTTTGTGTTTTTGGAAAAATATCTAATCAAGTCCTCTGCCCATTTTTTATTGGATTTCTTTTTTTGATAAGTTGCATTTTTTAATGTAATTTGGATATTAACCCTTATCAAATATATCATTTACAAATATCTTCTCCCATTCAGTAGGTTACTTTTTCATTTTGTTGATGATTTCCTTCACTGTGCAAAAGCTTTTTAGTTTTTACTTTTATCTACTCCCATTTGTTTATTTTTGCTTTTGTTGCCCTTGCCTGAGGAGACAGATCCAAAAAATATTGATAAGACCAATGTAAAAAAGCATACTGCCTCTGTTTCCTTCTAGGAGTTCTATGGTTTCTGGTCTTACTTTTAATTCTTTCATCCATTTTGAGTTTATTTTTGTATATGGTGTAAAGAAATGGTCCAGTTTTGTGTTTTGCATGTAGCTGACCTTTTTTTTAAACTGGCTGTCTTTTCCCCATTGTATATTCTTACCTTCTTTGTTGAAGATTAATTGATCATATAAGTGTGCATTTATTTCTGGGCTTTCTATTCTGTTCCATTGATCTATGTGTCTGTTTTTGTGCCAGTATCATACTGTTTTTTTTTTTTTTTTATCATACTGTTTTGATTCCTATGGCTTTGTAGTATAATTTGAAATCAGGAAGCATGATACCTCCAGCTTTGTTCTTTCTCAAGATTTCTTTGTTTATTCAGCGTCTTTTTGGTTCCATACAAATTATAGGATTATTTGTTCTAGTTCTGTGAAAAATTCTGTTGGTATTTTGATATTCATATTGTTATGAATCTGTAGATTGCTTTGGATAGTATGGGTATTTTAACAATATTAATTCTTCCAATCTATTAGCATGGACTCTCTATTTGTATCATCTTTTGTTTCTTTCATCAATGTCTCACAGTTTTCAGAGTACAGGTCTTTTACTTCCTTGATTACTTTTATTCCTAGGTATTCTTTTTGATGCAGTTGTAAATGGGATCGTTTTCTTTTCTCTGACAGATCATTATTAGTGTATGAAAACGCTACAGCATTCTGATAGCTTTTTTGTGGAGTCTATAGGGTTTTCTATATCATCATCTGCAAACAGTGACAGTTTTACTTCTTCCTTTCTAGTGTGGATGCTTTTTACCTCTTTTTCTTGTCCGATTGTTGTGGATAGGACTCCCAATTCTATGTTGAATAAAAGTGGTGGGAGTGGGCATCCTTATCTTGTTCCTGATCTTAGAGGAAATGCTTTCAGCTTTTTGCCATTGAGTATGATGTTAGCTGTGGTTTTTGTCATTTATGTCCTTAATTATGTTGAGGTATGTTCCCTCTGCACACACTTAGTTGAGTGTTTTTATCATAAATGGGTGTTGAATTTTGTCAAAAGCTTTTTCTGCATCTATTGAAATGTTTATATGGTTTTTATCCTTCATTTCGTTAATGTGGTTTATCACGTTGACTGACTTGCGGCTATTTAACCATCCTTGCATCCCTGGGATAAATCCCTTTTGATCTCATGGTATATGATCTTTTTAAGCTATTAATAAATTTGGTTTGCTATTATTTGTTGAGGATTTTAGCATCTATGTTCATCTGGGATATTGGCCTGTAATTTTTATGTATTTTTACTTTTTGTTTTTGGTAGTGATTTGTTTTTGGTATCAGAGGAATGCTGTCTTTGTAGAGTGAGTTTGGGAGCATTCCTTTCTCAATTTTTTGGAATAGTTTGAGAAGGATAGGTGCTAAGTCTTTGTTAAATGTCTGGTAGAATTCACCTGTGAAGCTGTCTGGTCCTGGACTTTTGTTTCTTGGGAGTTTTTTATTACTGATTCAATTTCACTACTAGTAATTGGTCTGTTCAAATTTTTCTTCCTTATTTAGTCTTCTTAGGTTATATGTCTAAATGAATTTAGCCATTTCTTCTAGGTTGTCTAATTTGTTGGCATGTAATTTTTGTAGTAATCTCTCATGATATTTTGTGTGTCTGTGATATTGGTTGCATCTTGTCCTCTTTTGTTTCTGATTTTATTTGTTTGGGTCCTGACTTCTTTTTATGAGTCTGGCTAAAGATTTATCAATTTTTAAAAATCTTTTCAAAGAATCAGCTGTTAGTTTCATTGATCTCTTTTGTATTTTTTTGTCTTGATTTCATTTATTTCCACTCTGAGCTGTATTATTTCCTTTGTTCTATTAACTTTGGACTTATTTTTCTTTTCTAGTTTCTTTATGTGTAAGGTTAATTGTCTATTTGAGATTTTTCTTGTTTCTTGAGGAAGGCCTGTATTGCTATAAACTTCTTAGAACTGCCTTTGTTATGTCCCATAGATTTTAGAACATTGTGCTTCCATTTTCATTTGTCTCCAGGTATTTTTTAATTTCCTCTTTGATTTCTTCAGTGAACCATTGGGTTTTTTAGTAGCATGTTGTTTAGATTCCACATGTTGGTGTTTTTGCAGGATTTTTTTGTTTTTGTAGTTGATTTATAGTCTCTACCATTGTGGTCAAAAAAGATGTTTGACATGATTTCAACCCTGTTACATTTATTGAGACTTTTTTTTGTGGCCTAACATGTTACCTATCCCGCAGAATGTTCCATGTGCTCTTGAACAGAATGTGTGTTCTGCTCTTTTGTGGTCATGAATATATTTTTTCAAAGCTGTAAGCATACTACATATTTGAAATTTTCACATGTGAAATATGTGAAATATTTCAAATGTGAAATATTTCACAAAACACATGTGAAATATGTTCACAAGGTATGGTGAACATATTTCCATCTTATAACATATCTTGGCCATATAACTCATAGAAAGCTTACTGTCTCCTCTTGAAAGTATTTGTCTAAGTCTCCTATTTAATTATGAACCTGTAGAGGATAAGAAACATCTTTTATTTGTCTTTGTCACTTTCCCATCAGCACCTGATACAGTGCCACATTATTTTTCACTATCTATGGCAATTTTCTTTAAAAAGTCCCAGGAGATACTCTGAAGGATCCATATAATTTTTGTGGTATTTTTGTCAAAAATTATAACCTCATTCCACTCCTGAGAAAACATCAGGCAAACCCAAATTGAGGGACATTCTACAAAAAAATAACCAATCAGTATTATTCAAAAGTGCACCATGGTCATGAAACAGAAGGAAAGACTAGGAAGAAATAGCAGTTTAATTCAGTTGGAATCCTGGATGGGATCTTTCAACAGAAGAAGGACATTGGTGGAAAACTTGGCCAAATTTGAATAAAATATATAGTTTAGCTGACAACATTTTACCAATGTTTATTATACTATGGTTTTGTAATATGTTACCACTGGAGGAAGCAGAATGTAACTTTTTAAGTCTAAAATTAGTTTTAAAAGTTAAAAAAAAAGTTCCAGGGAAAAAACTTTTAGTCAATAAATATCCTTAAACTTTTTTCTGTTTAATTCTAGCACCAAGGAATATCATTTTTGCTGGCTGACATGGCAATGAAGGTTGAACTAGCTAGATTGAGTTACCAGAGAGCAGCTTGGGAGGTTGATTCTGGTCGCCGAAATACCTATTTTGCCTCTATTGCAAAGGCATATGCTGGAGATATTGCAAATCAGGTAGCTACTGATGCTGTTCAGATTTTCGGAGGCAACGGATATAATACAGAATATCCTGTAGAAAAACTAATGAGGGATGCCAAGATCTATCAGGTAATGTTAAAAATGATTTTTAAGGAACATAATATTCATAAATGACATAGTAGATTTCTGATTATAGATTTTTATGTCACAGGTAATAATAAATCATTATAATAAATGGCTGTGAGCCTAAATTTTTGGAACTAGTTAACACAAGGAAGAATGTTACATTGAAGTGTATTCCTTGAGAGAGAACAGGCTAACAGAGTAAATGGTGCAGACATGTACAGGATGTCTGGATCAGCCTTCTTTGATTCTTAACATCCTAGCTAATTGTAACTCACTCTTTGCTCTCCTAAAAGTATGTGTATCATTTAAATTAATTAAGTTATTTTATTTTGACTCTTACCTGACAACTCTTAAAGTCATATTTGGGAGATAAAAAAAACATGAGGAGAAAGTGATATAGATGACTCTGTCTTATAAATTAAATTGATGGTTAGAAAAACTTAGAGATAGGAGTAATTTAGTGAATAAGATATAAATGCTCATGTCCACATGTAGTTTAAGTAATTATAAGCCATGATTCTCAATATCTCTTCCCTTGCTTTCCTCAACCCCCAGCAAATTATTTGACAAATCCAGTCATTTGAAATCCAGAGGTAGAATCATAGAATGTTAGAGAAAGAAATTTAGACAGTGCAGCCCCTCAATTTAGACTTGAAAAAACTGAGAACCAGAATTTGTGCCTTATCCAAAGTTACGGGTTTATCTGGTAATACTCTCCCTTCCCTGGAGCTTGTAATTATTACGTTTTAGCTTTTCTCTGCCATCTGAACTAATAAATGGTTAGAAGTTTAAACTGGAAGTGAGGGCTGGCTACTAGGGCTACCTAAATGAACAAAAACAAATCCTTTCAGCATCTTTTTCTTTAGCAACTGTGTTCCTTAGGCAACAAGAGATAGAAATCAGGTTTAAGAGTAAGAACAGAAAATGACTGAAGGCGACAACTAGCTAAAAACAGTTCAAAAAAGTTGGTTAAAATATTTTAGCAACATTGAACTTAGATTTCCCAAACACTTTTTGAAATGTTAATATCCTTTTTTTTGATGTTTTAAGACTGTCCTCCAAAATTTTGGTAAATGAGTTTTTATAATAATTTTAACTAATCTTTAGAGAATTTATGTGTTTTCATGGGGTTCAGAAAATCAAGTTTCAGAATCACTGTAGACTACAGACCTTATATGTGGTTTGATTCAGTTTGGTATTGCAGTGGAGCTTAGAGTACTGTCCAAAATACTGGGTGTTTACATACGGAATATATTTAACCTACATGTATTTTCTTATTTTTTGCAGATTTATGAAGGTACAGCACAAATTCAAAGGATTATTATAGCCCGTGAACACATTGGCAGGTATAAAAATTAACCAGATCACCATGTTAGTAATTGTTGAGTATTTAGAACATGATCTACTACTTAAACTCCAGGAAAGAGAAAGAGCAGGCTTTAAGGTTTTTTCCAGTAAAAATTTTAAAATAAGTACTCTTATACTAAACCTATGCAACTGATGCTAATAGTAGTTTTCTATTTTTGTTTAGCTTTATGACTTGCCTTTTCTATAATAGATTTGGTTTTATTAAAATTATGTGTTGTCCTTTAGTTCCATTGTACCTGAATCACATTAACCTAGAAAGATACATTTGGCTTGTTGTTTTGACCTCTTATAATTAAAGTAACAGAAATTTCTTGGAATTTCAGTGTTTTTCCAATGACAGGAAGGTTTATAAAAGTATTCAGAATGTTCCAAAATTTACATTGAGAAAATATTCTGGGATTTAAATAACTTGCCAGTGACTTTGTAGACTTAGTGGTATTTGTGTTAGAGGAGTTAATTTTACTGCAATTTGGAAAGCATTTGTTTTCCATTTTGTACAGTAATAACCAAAAATTTGATGTTCATATTCTCCCTTTATACAATGACCAAAAGTTACTTGAAAATCTTGTTTAATTCTGAGCCCACATTTCACTTGCCTTATTTAAAATAAATCAATAAACTTTCCCTTAAATTATTTTTATATGACTCTGTTGGTCTCTGGTTAATGTTTGGGCTACTGTACAGTCTCATTCCATGCATATACATTCTAAAAATGAACTTAACTAAAATTGTTCAGTGTTGTGTATCTGTTCAATTTGTGTATCTGTATTCTTTTCAAGACGTCTTATTACTTCATGCAATAGTGTGTACTTGGTTTATTTACTGTGATAGAAAAAAATTCATGTTTTGATTTTGAACTGCATAATTACCTGTCCATTTGTTCACTAGATTGCATTATTAGATACTTCAGAAAATATCAGTATGAAATAATGAAAGAACCAAATGTGAATTTACTATTTCTTTGTAATTCTAAACATCAAATACTGCTAAAATATGTTATACTAAATGGTGTTTCTGACATCACTTATGATTTTCCAATTCTGATACCAACTGGGAATCCATAGTTCAATCCTATTCTGACAGTAACTCAGAATAGTTAGCATCAGACTCCACAGGTGTAAGGGCTCCGCCCACTCCGTCTGAAGTGGTATCTCACTTCAGAAACACCACTATAAGTCCTGGATCCCCAGGCTACCCACACTTCTGACCACTTTGGCTACAAATTCGGGTATTCCCATGACCTTGCCCTTGGGTTTGATAATTTGCTAGAATGGCTCACAGAACTCAGGTAAAATACATTTACTGGTTTTTTACAAAGGAGGAGATGCAAAGGGCAAGGTATAAGGAGAGAGACCGAGCTTTCATAACTTCTCCCAATGTACCACCCTCCCAGTACCTCAGTGTGTTCACTAATCTGGAAACTCCTGAATCTCATCGTTCAAGTTTCGGTAGAGAATTTACAGCCTCCCTCTCCTGCCCAGATGTCAAGGGTGGGGTTTAAGTTCCCACCTGCATTAGTCAGCTAAGGTTGCCATAAGAAAATGCCACAAACTGGGTGGCTTAAACAACAGAAATTTATTTTTTCATAGTTCTGGAGGCTAGAAGTCCCAAGATCAAGGTACCATCTGGGTTGGTTTCTGGTGAGGCCTCTCATCCTGGCTTGTAGACAGCTACATTCTCACTCTGTTCTCACATGGCCTCTTGTCTGTGCACATGCATAGGGAGAGAGTGAGCTCCGGTGTCTCTTCTTCTTACAAAGACACCAGTTTTATTAGATTAGAGCCATACCCTTATGACCTCATTTAATTCAATTACTTCTCTTAAGTCCCTATCTTCAAACATGGTCACATGGGAATGGTTAGGGCTTCAACATATGAATTTGGGGCGAGGGTGGGGGGGCAGTTTAGACCACAACACTACCCTCTAATTACTTGGTCTTTCTGGTGATTGGCCCCACCCTGAGCCTCTTTAGGGGCTCCACCCTAAGTCACCTCATTAGCACAAACTCTACTATGATCTTTTGAAAGGGGTTCATTATGAATAATAAAAGAGGGACTTCCCTGGTTGTCCAGCAGTTAAGACTCCATGCTTCCAGTGCAGGCCTGGGTTCAATCCCTGGTCAGGGAACTTGATCCCACATGGCACAAAAAAAATCCCACACGCTGCAACTAAAGATCCTGCATGCTGCAATGAAGATCCTGTGTGCTGCAACTAAGACCTGGTGCAACCAAATAAGTAAATTTTTTAAAATTTTATTTTATTATTTATTTATTCATTTATTTTTTGGCTGCGTTGGGTCTTTGTTGCTGCGCTCTCATTGTGGCGGTCGGGGGCTACTCTTTGTTGTGCTGCGCCGGCTTCTTATTGTAGTGCCTTCTCTTGTTGTGGAGCACGGGCTTCTAGGTGCACAGGCTTCAGCAGTTGTGGCGCGTGGGCTCAGTAGTTGTGGCTTGCAGGCTCTAGAGTGCAGGCTCAGTAGTTGTGGTGCATGGGCTTAGTTGCTCCACGGCATGTGGGATCTTCCCGGACCAGGGCTTGAACCCGTGTCCCCTGCATTGGCAGGTGGATTCTTAACCACTGTGCCACCAGGGAAGTCCCTAAAATTTATTTTTTAAAAATAATAAAAGATACTCCTGTTGCTCAGGAAATTCCAAGGATTGGATGAGCTTGAAACGGAGCAGGACCCTATGGTCCTTCTTCCCCAACCTCATGTCCTTCACCTGCCTTTTGTCTGTGGAAAAACTTTAGCCAAAGCATAAGTTTAATCAGAGAAGTGAGAAAATGCAGAAGCAAAGAAAAGTCAAACAGGACAAAACAATAATAGTTTAGGCAGTAAGCAAAGCCAAGGACCTTTAGCTCCTCCTCAAGGGCTATAGATAATATTCTGAGCCATATCATGTGAGCTGTCTTACAGACACTGAAAGCCCCACCAGGTGGAAGAAGTTAACTACATGATGACCAGACTGTAGCCATGACATAAGCTGCTACAATTCTGAGAACTGGCCTCAAGGAAATGGGAACAAACTGACCCTGGAACTGAAAATTAACTGTACTTAAAACAATCAGGATGACACTGGTCAGACCACTACATGACCAATTTCAAGATGACTGTCAGAGCTGACTATGCCATTTCTGCATGTAGCCCCCTCCCTCTGTATAAAAGCTCTTGCTTCCTGACTGTCAGGCTTGGGGGGGAGCCAGCCTTTGGACAGGCATCTGCCCTTCTTCCCCTGCCCCCGCCCCCCGTTGCCGGCATCCAAAATAAAGCAAACTTTCTTTTCCACCAACCTTGCCTCTTTATTAGCTTTTGAGGGGTGAGCAGCCAGACCCCACTTTCACTTACAGGCTCACCCAGGGACTGGGGACAAAAACTAAATCCATTTCCTCTTACACCTCACTAAATTATGAAAATAAAAATCTAATCTTTTACCAAGAAAGTTTAAATGGCTTTTTCATGCTCAATTATGAAACTGTGTTTTAATGGTACAGCTCAAGATTGGTAGGAGATTTCTAAATAAATTGGATGTTACATAGAAATTACAAGTTAAATGGAATATATACATTCCAAATGCAAATTTGAATTTACACAAGTTCAAAAATTCACCTACATATTGTAAATATAAAGTTTCTAGACATGTAACTGTATTCCAAAGCTACATAATGAGAATATTAAAGTACCTTTGATAAGTATTAAGCAATTATATAACTATCAGTTAAGAGCTTTTAGTCACAAGTAACACAAATGAACTTAAGCTACTTAGGCAAAATATGGACAAATATATTTTAAGTATATCGAAGTGCCTCATGGATCTGAAGGCTGGAACAGAGTCAGTTTTAGGAAGGATCTAGAACCCAAATAGTCTTTAGGAACCCATGAAATAGTACCTTTCTATTTTCCCTGTCATGTTTCATTCTTTCTTGTTCTATAGCCTAGCTTCTTCCTCTGCTTCTTTGATCCCATGATGGAATAAGACCTAATACTTATATATTAGATTTCCCGCCACTTATAAAAGCTGACTGGTGGGGGCCATTACAGCCAGGAGGATAGGTAGAGTCAGACTACAAACATGATTGTTAGTTGCCTACATCTGTGACTTGATGGTTCCTGGAAAAGACATAATTTTATAAAAGATCTGATATGTTTATGGCAAATTTATTGAATGTTTAAGGAATCTACCAGAGTCATCAATTTGCATATAGGGAGAAGAGTTTATTCCAAGACTCCTCTGAATTAAAAAAAAAAAAAAGGCTGTTTACATGGCTTCTAGAATGACACCCATTGATTTGAATATATACCCTGTAACCAGATAATACAAAAGTTCTTTGGAGATTGAAGATTGAACTCTATAGGCAACAGGTTTTTTTTTTTTTTAAAGGTTTCATATAACTAATTAATGAATGAGAGAACTAACAAGGTGTTAAAACTAGTATAAGGGAGAATTTGAAAAACAGACATATCGGCAGTTAGAAATGCTTAAAAGAATTTGCTAATAGATGTAAACCTGGTAGGGCAAAAAACCTAAAGAGGGGGTCATCTTCTCTTTTTTTTTTTTAGGCCACACTGTGTGGCATGCAGGATCATATTTCCCTGACCAGGGACCAAACCCATGCCCTCTGCATTGGGAGCACGGAGTCTTAACCACTGGACAGCCTGGGAAGTCCCAGGGGGGTCATCTTTTCTATACAGGAGAAACCACTTGTAGTTCATGGCTCATTTTCATTACTGTCCATTTTCTATAATTTAACTTTTAACAGAGTTGTAAAACAGTTCAGCCAGCCAATAGACAATCACAGGTATATACCTCTTTAGAGGATCCATGAGATAATACCTAGCAGTCCACTAAAAGGACACTCAGTAATTTCTTTTATACATTTCCAAGTCTTTGACAATGTGTTTTGACAGTCTCTTTTCGTGTGAGCATAAATAATCTGCCAAGATTACTCTTGATACAAAAACACAGGTTTCATTAGGTTTGGCCTGATTACCTTTGTACAGTAAGGGTGTTAACTATGCAGGCCTCCTCAGATTTACTTTGCAAATCCAGAGATGTGCAATACTGAACAATTATTAAAGCTGCAGGATTAACCTCTGTATGAAAGTTTTCATAAGGACACTGAAATTGGACTTCTAAAAGCCTCTGGAACCAAGCTCAAGAAACTCTCTACCAGATTTCTCCAGTAGTACCTAAGACTTTAGGTAAATTTCTTCCTCAGCATCTCTAAAATTTACTATAGAAGGGACCTTCCTTACCATCTGTAAGACTAGAACCTTGTAAGCCAGGTACCATTCCAGTTTTACTGGGGCAGCTCTGTAGGCACTGACTCTACGTATAAAGTCAACTTGTTTTTTTAATAATGGGTTTGTCATACATGAGTAAATGTGAATTGGTCTCAATTATGACACTCCAGGTATGGCTTTGGTTACACAATCAATTTGTTCAATTATATGCTGGTAAACACGAGTAAAGATTCCTTTTGATTATTGCCATGAAATGTAAGGAGACTCAGTAAATGTTTCTAAATTCTGGGGACACAGTGAGAATCAGATACCATTTTAAAATTCCAGTTTACAAAAGCAGAATCTACTAAATTGAAGACTAGAGATAGCCTAAGAATTAAAAAGGGCTTCCTTACATATCCATAAAAATAGAACATAACAACTGCATAAATAATATTCCAAACAAGTAACCATGATTAAATTTCCCTCGTTGGTCCCTTCAGTTCTCTGTAATTGCTCTGTTGGATCTTGGATCAGTAAACTACTTTCAAGAAGCTGTCTGCTTCTAGTGGTTAAGAATCTGCCTGCCAATGCAAGGGACACAGGTTCAAGCTCTGGTCCAGGAAGATCCCAAATGCCATGGAGCAACTAAGCCCATGCACCACAACTACTGAGCCTGTGCTCTAGAGCCGGCATGCCACAACTACTGAAGCCCACGTGCCTAGAGCCTGTGCTCTGCAACAAGAGAATCCACCGCAGTGAGAAGCCCGCGCACTGCAACGAAGAGTAGCCCCTGCTGGCCACAACTAGAGAAAGCCCATGCACAGCAACAAAGACCCAACGCAGCCAAAAAAAAATAAATTTTAAAAGTAAATAAATAATAGAAAGATGAACCAAAATTGATTAAAAAAAAAAAAAAAAGAACTGTCTGCTTCTAGACAAAAGAGTTCTAGAAATCCTGACTCAGTCCATTGGTATGGTGTGAAATGTGTCTAAGCTATGTCAGTTTGGAAATGTGTACCCACAAAACTATTCTTTGACGTCTCTATTGACAGTTCAAAGCACCTGATTCTTCCCATGAGGCTCTGCGACTGTCCGTTCCTGAATGCACAAACTTTGGCCTGTAGATCTATAGGCAGAGCCCTCAAGCTAGCATCAGAGTAAAACAGAAACTATCTGTAGATAACCGTTTTAGTTCAGGCTGCTACAACAATACCACTGCCAACTAAAGAATGTTACTTACCATCCAGTTCTGTTAAGAATTAAGCTATTAGCCCCTGCAGTCACTGACCTTCAACACAGCCTGAAAGGAATTCAGGGTAGAATGAAGCATTCTATGCTCTGGGAAAACTGACAGAACAGACCTTCAGGAAAAATAGGTATTTTCAGGAGAAATTTTTTATGAACCTGGATTCTTGCATCTTCCCATACTTAGAAAAGCACTAAAACCATTAATTAAGATATCTGTTCTTCATGTCTAGCAGCAAACTTCTATAGAGATGTGTGCTGGGTTGCACATACTCCCTTCACCACAATCACATGTATACTGACCTCCCCCGTTACCTCTTCAGAACAGTTTCTCAGAGCTATTTGAGAGTCTGTCTCCTGGGCTATAGTCCTCAGTGAGACATTGAATAAACACAACTCGCAGTTTTTCTGTCATACGTTTTTTTTCAGTTGACACCATAGACTGAGTGGTTTAAACAACAATGTATTTCTCATGGTTCTAGAGGCTAGGAAGTCTAAGATCAAGATGCCTGCCCTCTTCTGTGTTGCAGACTTCTAACTTCTTTTACACTAACATGGCAGAAATAGGGTGAGAGAGCTCTCTGGGGTCCCTTTTATAAGGGCACTAATCCCATTCATGAGGACTGTACCCTTATGACCTAATTACCTCCTAAAGGCCCCACTTACTAATACCATCACACTGGGGATTCGGATTTCAACATATGAATTTGTGGGGGGACAGAAACATTCAGTCCATTGTAATGACCAAGACTGAAAGTTGTATAGATACCCAATAATATCAGAATGGAATTGAGTTCAAATCTCTATTACAGCATAGTGCATAATTATTTCATAAGAATTTAACCATTATTTCCCCTGAGGGAAACAAAGAGAATTGACAAATCTCCAGGGCCTTCTCATAAAGTATACAATTTTGGACATATTTATATTAATAATATTTTACCTATACAAATTTAAGCTATGGAAGGCTGAGTTGATCTGAAATATTTACTAAATTTTTCTATAAAGCTCCCACAGTAGTGTTGGTAAATAAGAAATATGGGGCACATGAAATAAACTTAATTATTTCTAATATCTTTCTTTTTATGAGGTGAAAGAATAGATTTTTTATTTTCCAGCCTCCCAATCCCTCTACTCCAGGAAGTTTCAAAGATATATTTAGATGTAAAATATATCCTGAAATTTTTATTTTTCTAAATTCAAGATTTAACCTTGAGAAGGTAAAATCAAGAGATGTCAGATGATCTGATCACTTGCTTAAAATAGGATTATAGGTACCTGAGAAAGAACACTTGTTTACCTATTTAATTAAAGGGACAATAAATAAAAATAAACACAGAAAAATATAACATGATTATACAGAACTTTGTTTCTCAAATGAGGAAACTTTGTTCCTTTTTTTAAAATAATTAAGGGTATTAAAATTTCAACACATAGAACACAGAAAATTTATTCTGTTAAGACAAAATCTCTGGTATGTAGGCAGACGGTAAAGAGTAACCTTTTACCTTTGGTGAAGGGGTCAATCAGTAAACCAAGTAAGCAAGCCCCATAAAACTGAGTGAACTTTGCCAAAATTTTAGCACCTTCCAGTGTTTTTCTCAGATTCAGGTATTACACACCAAGGCAAATAAAATTCACTTTCCTAAAGTTTTGTCCTTCACAATGCTTTTTCATATTCTAGAACAAGCCGATACTTGGAACAAAACTACTCATTTTCTCTTGAAAAATAAAAACACATACATAGTTGTATTTCTCTATCACTATTGGTCCAACTCTAGTGATATAATAATCCTTATTATTATGACTTAATTGTAGAAACTAACTTCTGCTTCAGAGAAAGCTGGGAAGCAGGTCATTGAGAACTGTTTTTCACACACGAACATTTTAGCAAAGCTCATGAATATTAACACAACTTTATATATCTATGCATATCCCTTTACACCTTGAAGTGGCAAAAAGAAACATATTTATTAACTTGACCCAAATGTAACTTATTCCATAGCATATCAAAGTAAGAAACAAAAGTATATAAGCTTAAAATTATGTTCAGTAATCAATGATTTAATATTCTATCCAAGAAACAATCCAGGCATATTTGATTATTCATTAATTAATTCAATATCAGTCCAAGGTTTTACATTTCCTAAAGATCATGGAAATTATCTATAATCTGACATAATTCAAAACATAATTACTGTTGGAATAAACAAATTTTGTTAGACTTATGATTCAATATGGTGGAACCCAAAATTACATTTTCAAAAATCTTAAACTTCATTTAGGTGTTAGGTTAGCTAATTTGACCAATAAATCATTATAAAAAGTTCAGGAAATCCAGACTAATTAGTCTCTTCATTTAAAAATAAACTGCACTTAAACATATAGTACTATACTTGTATTATACTGATAATTAGAGAAAAAGACACATAGCTGTTTTTCTCTTTAACCCAAATTACAAACCTCTCTAATTTGTCCACAGATTCATCTTACTATGTGAACTTGAATTTTTAAAAATGTTTTTTGAGCTAGTAGTTTTTATCAGAATGACTGTTTTCCTTTAAAGTCTAGCTCATTCAAAGTATTAGAAGTTAATTTTTACAATTTTTCTGTTAATTTGGGGACTAACCCATTTATATAAGTGCCTATTTATCTCTATAAACTAATCAGAATAGAGTTCCTTAATATGAAGCATAATCTGATTTATTAGTTTACACTGCTCAGAAGTGGGAAAGTATTTCATAGATGTGCAATAAGAGGGCAAAGCCGTCCTCAATTATAGACAAACAGACACACTGAGAACTTAAAAGTTTCAGATCTACAACAACTTCAGTCACAGGCCAAAATAAACTCAACAGTCCAGATCTCAAAGCTGTTTTTCTTTTCAGTGGGCTTTAAATTCTTAACTGATTAGAGCTCTCACACATAGACAAGAGTGAATAAACCAGATTTTCTGTCATTTCTCACCCATGAGAGAAATAGACTTCTATAGCAGACAGAGATCACCAAGTGGGTCATAAAAACATAGTCTTAATCATTGCCACCAATGAGATTAAATTATGAACTGTGCCTGAAGCAGAAACAATAACAAGACACAAAATCAGTAAGGAGGTGAAAAAAAAAAAATCAGTAAGGAGGGCAAAACCTACATAAATAGAGTCCAAAAAAGTTAAGGCTGTGGAGTGGCTGTGAGAGCCAAGAAAAGACCTGCCTTGGCTTGGGTAGATCTTGAGGTGCCATTCTCAAGCAATGCAGTTTACTTAGCTCTATCTGTTGAGTGTACTTGGGTATCTAAGGAAATGTATACTTTTCAAAATGGTAAAATCATGACGCATATAAATATAAAGTGAATACATGTCAAAAGTTTTATTTAACTCATTATAAAAGGAGGGAACCAATATATTAAAACCAATTTCTAGCAACCAATTTAAATCTTAAAACCTAGATGTCTCAATGTATCTTTTTTTTTTTAAAGCTTCAAGCTCTTTTTTATAGTTCAAAATTAAAGGACAGGATTTTACATTTTATTTATTTATTTGTTTTAAATATTTATTTATTTGGCTGCACGGGGTATTAGACGTGGCACGCGGGACCTTTTAGGTGTGGCATGAGGGATCTAGTTCCCTGATCAGGGATCGAACCGGGGTCCCCTGCACTGGGAGCATGGAGTCTTAGCCATTGGACCACCAGGGAAGTCCCTTAGACAGGATTTTACATTTTAAAATGTTTTTTATCTACAACTTTGTTTAGAAAGTTTCTCTTAAATCGCTCCAGAATTCCAGTCCTTATATACCCGCATCTTTCCTATCAGAGTTCCTTTTATTATTGGAACTACTTAGTTAAGAAGGTCTGCAATTCTAAGACTTTAGACAAGATTTCATTTGCTTGAAGTGAATACAAAAATGGAGGAATAAAAAAAATCAGGGATGTCATAAAATATATAGAAGGTTATAATTTTACAAGTGTAATATGCAGCATGGAGCATGTAATATTCTGCTTCTACATTTGCCATTTCAGAAATAAATGACTCATAGTGGAGACATGGAAGCAACCTAAATGTCTATTGACAGATGAATGGATCAAGAAAATGCATATGTGTGCGTGTGTACACACACACACACACACACTGGAATATTACTCAGCCATAAAAAAGAATGAAATAATGCTATTTGCAGCAACATGGATGGACCTAGAGATTACCGTATTAAGTGAAGTGAGTCAAAGACAAATGTCATATGATATCACTTATATGTGGAATCTAAAAGGATGATACAAATGAACTTATTTACAAAACAGAATTAGACATAGAAAACAAACTTATGGTTACCAAAGGTTATAGCAGGGGGAGGGGGTGGAGATAAATTAGGAGTTCAGCATTAACAAATACACACTACTATATATGAAATAGGTAAACAAAAAGGACCTACTTTATAGCATAGGGAACTATACTCAATATCTTGTAATCACCTATAATTGAAAATAATCTGAAAAATAATATATATATAAAACTGAAACACTTTTCTGTAAATTTGAAACATTGTAAATAAGATATACTTCATTTAAAAAAATGACTCAGTTACTATGTTTCATTGATTCCAAAATGCATATTTCTTCTTATTTAACATCTCAGAAATCTGGGTAAGTTTTATGTTAATAGCCATTGGCTATTTTTTTCTACTTTTGATGTTTTTGCAATTGGGATGTGTCTTATAGTTAGTGGCATCTTAGGTAAAATATGATACTGTTGTCCCCTGGAAATGCTATTCCGTGACATAATAAAGATGTTAAACCAGAGTAGAAACAGTTTAGATACTGAATGTTAATGAAACTACGTTCATAGTTGTAGTCAGTCACAATATGGTCTTTGAACAAAATTGTAGGTAAAGAGGAATCCTTTTATTTACAAAATGATATGTGTAATATATGAAATGGTGAACAAAGCAGACACTACAGCTCTCATAAAGCTTATAGACTACAGCAGCATTGTCCAGTGGAAACATAAGGTGATCTACATGTGTAATTTAAAATTTTCTAATAGTCACATTAAAAAAGTAAAAAGTAACAGATGAAATTAAGTTTAAGAAAATACTTTAACCCAATATATCCAAAATATTTCAGCAATCAATACTTTTAAATTATTAATGAGATATTTCTATTTTTCTTACTAAGTCTTTGAAATGGGGTGTGTGTATTTTATACTTACAACACATCTCAAATCAGAGTGGTCACATTTCAAGTGCTCCATGTGGCTATATTGGACAGCAGAGGTCTAGAGGCAGAGATGAACTTGTTTTATATATATATATATATATATGTAGCTACTTTTCTTTGGAGGGGAGATATTTTTATTTTTTTGAAGAGGTAAAACATACCAAGTTTCAAAAGTATCAGAGTACTCAGTGAGAAGCTTTCCTTAAATCCTGTCCACAGCCACCCATTTCTCCTCCAGTAGGTGACTGCTTTGGTTCTGTGCATTCCCAAATATATCCATATATTTTTTTCCCTTTGTTTCCCACACAAATAGTAGTAGCATATGGCACATCGGTACATCGTTTGGTACATTCTGTTTTTGTATTCACTTAACATATTTTGTAAATCTTTCCACACAATGTTTGCAGAGTTTCCTCATTCTTTTTAATGGCTGCATAATGAATACACCGTAGTTTATTTCACCTTTTTTTTTTTTTTGCGGTACGCGGGCCTCTCACTGTTGTGGCCTCTCCCATTGCAGACCACAGGCTCCAAACGCGCAGGCTCAGCGGCCATGGCTCACGGGCCTAGCCGCTCCGTGGCATGTGGGATCTTCCCAGACCGGGGCACGAACCCGTGTCCCCTGCATCGGCAGGCGGACTCTCAACCACTGTGCCACCAGGGAAACCCTATTTCACCTTTTGATGGTTAAAATATTTGTTATTTTTTGCTATTATGAAGACTGCTGCTATGAATATTCTGGCACATGTCACTTCATAGCCAAGGGAATATATTTGTAGGATAAATAGCTAGAAATAGAATTGCTGAATGTGATTACAAGAATTGCTAGAACAGATACTCCCTATAAATATTTCCATTTTGCTCACCATCGTACCCCCAAAACCTAGAATAAATAATATTTGGCATCCAATACATATCTGATGAATGAATTAATAAAGTAGGAAGAGAGGCTTACTTTTCATTACTTCAGCAGTTATTGCCTCGACCTGAATGTTATATTTTGGATAGGATGCTTGTCTTATTCTTATTTTGAGTATTACTTTTCCCAGGAGACATGACCTCTCTCTCTCTGCCTTGGTTTTTCTCACTCTACAACACTCCTCTCCCATCTGATTTAGAGGCAAAAGAAAGCTGGGAAATTACATTACTATTGTGAAATAAAATTCATATTTTAAGGCAAGACAAGAAAATTTTAAACATAAAGATATTCTTCTCTGTCCTTTGGCCTCCGCTGTGCCCCCACTGTGCATTGTGTATCTGCATTATGCATCAACCAAACCTCCCCCATCAGCAGGAATACCTGCTCAACCATAAAGAGCAACATTCTCCCAGCATCAACAAGACAGCTCCTTAAAAGATAACATTCTTTCCTGATCTTGTAAGGGGTCACACGACCTACCACGATGACACTTATATCTGGATTATGTAAACTGTCAATAATATGTCATTTGATGTACAGTCCTTTGTCTCAAAAAACATATAACTGTACCTTCACTTGTAACCCGCGGAACAGTCCTCAGAGCTTTCTGAGATGCTCTTCCCAGGTTATAATCCTCAAATTTGGCTCGGATAAAAATTTCCATTTCTTTCTGGGAGCAACGGATTAATTTTTCATCGACACTATTTAACAAGGCAGACTTTTTAAAATAAAAATTATTAGGGCTAGAGACAATCATCACGTAATGATAAAAGGCTCAACTCAGCAGAAATAGATAATTCTAAACTTACATGCATTTAATAAAGTGGCCTCAACCTAGAAATGCGAATATCAACAGAACTACAGGGCGAAATAATGAAATCTATCATCACAGTAGATCCAACATTCTCTCAATTACTGATAACCCACATAAGTCACTGTGTCAGGAACCCTTCTCCAAATCGTTACGGAATGCAAGGATGTGTGGTGCCATTATTTTCTAATGCGTGCTCAAAAATGCTTAAGTATGACAGTCCTAAAGAAAGCACAATTGAAAACAGCTGTGTTAACACACCTAGTAAATCCGATTTCTGTGGAAAGCTCATAAAAGGCACATTGGTGTTTCTTTGTTGAAAATTCAGTTCCAAATATTTCAGATATTAGTACTTCCTAAAGAAGTGGGGGGAGTAGGTGAGGGAGTCGGTCGTAATGGCCAAGGCAAACAAGAGGGGAATGTGAACACTTCATTAACATTCACTCAAAAACATTTATTGAACACTTAACTACGTGCAACTCTATTAATTACCAGCCATTTCAGATCTTCGAAGTTCAAAGAGTCTCAAGAATAAACGATTTCTTAAACGTTATTCAGGGGCTTCCCTGGTGGCGCAGGGGTTGAGAATCTGCCTGCCAATGCAAGGGACGAGTTCGAGCCCTGGTCTAGGAAGATCCCACATGCCGCGGGGCAACTGGGCCCGTGAGCGACAATTACTGAGCCTGCGCGTCTGGAGCCTGTGCTCCGCAACAACAGAGGCCGCGATAGTGAGAGGCCCGCGCACCGCGATGAAGAGTGACCCCCGCTTGCCACAACTAGAGAAAGCCCTTGCACAGAAACGAAGACCCAACACGGCCATAAATAAATAAATAAATACATTAAAAAAAAAAAGTTATTCAGGTATTTACACATTACTTAAAACCCTTGTAGACAAAACCGCGGACCTTACGAGACGAGAAAATTGGCGCCAGAGACTTTAGGCGCAGGCAGCGAGGACAGCTATGAGCAATCGGTGGGGTCCTAGGGCAGCCATGGAACTGCTCCTTCCTTCAGGCGGGAGTGTGGTCAGCTATGTCGGGTGCGGGGTGGGGGTGGGGGGGACCAGAAGGACGCCTCTGCGCAGGCGCTTGCCGCCTAAATCCGCCCAGCGACAAGACTAGTTCTCTTTTCGGTCTCAGACATGGTGAGTGTGGTAGTGTTTTGGGTTGCTGTGTAGATGGGTCGGGAGGAGACTGGGTAGGCTAATGTTTAAGCAGATCAGGCACCAGTGGGTTATTTTCTAGGTATTGGAGAATGGTTGAGTTAAGACACAGGCCTTGGAAGATTTTTTGAGGAGTCAGACAGGGTGAAGTATTACTTAGCGTTTTCTGCAGATCTCGCGGCTGCACATGCGGCCAGACTTCCTCCTATCCGGCGGGCCTCAGGGTTCAACGACCCGGTTACTTAATCTCTCAAAAAAGCCGGCTAGTTCTCTTTTTCTTCTATATATACACGCACATATATATTTCCTTCCATTTGGCCATGAATATATGGTTCAGAATCTTTATAATTATTAATAGTGTGGTCTTGATCTAGTAAATATTAAAGGGATGTGAAGGAAATTAACTGCTTTGTTCTTATTGGTAGTGATCGTGACCTACTTAAAATAAGAACTAGAGCAGCATCCTCATCACCTGGGGGCTTGTAGAAACTAAGACTAACGCTGGAGAAGATTAGGCTAAAGGGACTGCTTGCTTGATAAATAACTTTTGGGGAACATGGAAGGTGCTTTGAAACCTGA